>NC_052170.1:675039-774367 GCF_902713615.1 Scyliorhinus canicula
AGAGAGAGAGGGGACAGAGAGAGAGAGAGGGACAGAGAGAGAGAGGGACAGAGAGAGAGAGGGACAGAGAGAGAGGGACAGAGAGAGGGACAGAGAGAGGGAACGAGAGAGAGGGACAGAGAGAGAGGGGACAGAGAGAGAGGACAGAGAGAGGGACAGAGAGAGAGGGACAGAGAGAGAGGGACAGAGAGAGAGGGACAGAGAGAGAGGGGCAGAGAGAGAGGGGCAGAGAGAGAGGGGCAGAGAGAGAGGGAGACAGAGAGAGAGACAGAGAGAGACACAGAGACAGAGAGAGACACAGAGACAGAGAGAGACAAAGACAGAGAGAGACAGAGAGAGAGAGAGAGAGAGAGACAGAGACAGAGAGAGACCGAGAGAGACCGAGAGAGACCGAGAGAGACCGAGAGAGACAGAGAGAGACAGAGAGAGACAGAGAGAGACAGAGAGAGACAGAGAGAGACAGAGACAGAGAGAGACAGAGAGAGACAGAGACACAGAGAGAGACAGAGAGAGACAGAGGGATGTAACTGTTACTATTTTCACACAAAGAGCCTCGTTGTAAATGATTAGAAAATCTAACCACTGAGCCATAGGAAGCTGCAACTAAGTAATTCTGACATATAGAGTAACTGTTGAAAGGAGGAGGATACTCACCATGATGTATGCATTCCTGTTCAAAAACTTCAGGAATTTCTCCAAACACCAGAAACAACATTTTAAGCAGGATAGTATGAACTGTGCCACTTTATTCTTTGCGCCTGCAAAGCACAAATTCAAACTTTCATAACGTGATCAGGACGAATACGGCTGATCAATACATACCATCCAGCGCAGCCTTAATAACACGTCAAAGAAATGGGGAGAACTGAAGGATGTGAAGCTAAAGCAAGGTTGGAGTTTAAAGGTTCCAAACGATGTTACCTTTCACTTTCTGATCTATATATTCCAGTAGAACTCTGATAACCTGGACAATGGCCAAGAGGAGGGAGCCGAATGCTAAGGAGCCAGTATGGTATCTGCAACACAAAACAGAAAAGGAGGTTTGAAAAGGAATTGGAAAGACATCATCAACATGGGGGTGTCACGGTAGCACAGTGGTTAGCACTGTCCCAGGATCGATTCCCAGCTTGGGTCACTGTCTGTGCGGAGTCTGCACATTCTCCCCGTGTCTGCGTGGGTTTCCTCCGGGTGCTCCGGTTTCTTCCCACAAGTCCTGAAAGACGTGGGTCGGGATTCTCCCACAATTGGCGGGATGGTCCGACGCCAAGAGCGGCGCGAACCACTCCGGCGTTGGACCGCCCGGAAGTAGTAGAATGCTCCACAGTTCCGGGAAGCTAAGCCGGCGCTGGTGGGGTTGGCGAAGGGCCGGCACGAGTTGGCGCATGCGCAGAATCGTCAGCGTGTTTCCTGTGCATGCGCAGGGCGTTTCTTCTCCGCGCCGGCAGTGGCACAGCCTTACCGAGGACTCCGCCAGCCTGCCCTCCAAGCCAGGTCCCGTCGGGATGGACCATTTCTGGACTGGCAGAAAATGGGTGCCGCTCGGCCCATCAGGGCGCGGTGAATTGCCTGGGGGGGACTGGTGCGGCGTGATCCCACCCCTGCCCGAAAACCGGCACCGGAGAATTCTGCAGCCGGCGTCGGAGCAGCGGGACGGGATTCACGCCCCCGCCCCCTGCGGCGATTCTGAATTCTCCCTCTGTGACCCGAACAGACGCCGGAATGTGGCGACTTGGAGCTTTTCACAGTAACTTCATTGCAGTGTTAATGTAAGCCTACTTGTGACAATAAAGATTAATATTATTATTATTAACAGCGCAACAGGGGCATTGCTGATCAGGGAAACTGGTAACTGACATGCGAGGCACCTTTAGTTACGCAGAGGGTGGTAAATATATGGAACACGTTGCCTGGGGAGGTGGTGGGAGCAGGTACGATCTTGGAATTTAAGGGACATCTAGACGGATCTATGAACAGGGTGGGAATGGAAGGACACTAAGTGCACAAGGTTTTAGTTTAGACGGGTACCATGGTTGGTGCAGGCTTGGAGGGCCGAAGGGCCTGTTCCTGTGCTGTATTGTTCTTTGTTCCATGCCTACAAAGGGGGCCGCGTTACAGAGGGGGCCACGTTACAGCGGGGGCCACGTTACAGAGGGGGCCTCCCTGCAGCAGTGGGGTGGGGGGAGCCACACTACAGCGGGGGCCACCCTGCAGCAGCGGGGGGGTGGGGGGAGCCACACTACAGCGGGGGCCACGTTACAGAGGGGGCCTCCTTGCAGCGGGGGGGGGAGGAGCCACACTACAGCGGGGGCCACCCTGCAGCAGCGGGGGGGTGGGGGGAGCCACACTTCAGCGGGGGCCACCCTATATTCTGCCTTCTACCCAAACGTGTCAGAGTTGGGGATTAGAGAAGCTGGCACATTTCCTTTCTGGGGAATCGTTCCTGCCGTTCCTCCAGGGATGGTTCTGAATCCTGATTTATGGATTCTGATTCCAGCTCTTTTTTGGGAAGCTCAGGACTGTTAACATGATTGGAACAAAATACAGTCTGGGAATCTGAAAATAAATGAAAAAACACTGAAAATACTCAGCAAGTCAAACAGAATCTGCAGAAATTCACCAGACGATGTTTAGGATGTTGGCTTGAAAATGTCTTTTATTTTGTGATCACTCCCTCATGTCTTATTTTTGTTAACCTCTTCTGCTACTTCCCTCCCTCTAATGTTGTTCCTTTTTTTAAAATGCTGTTCATGTGATTCCCAAGAAGCCACTTCCCGGACCTAATCCTGCAATTCCCCAAACAGCCACTGGGTGTCAGGCAGACCAAACAAACCAAACTGGGAGCGGCTTGGGCCCAGATTAGGAGCAGGTCGTCGTGCAGCGGTGATCTGAATCAAACAACATCCCTGGATTCCTGTAGAACTGGCCCTCTGAACACCTCCATGTCCCGGGGGCGCCTGGGTTGAAGCAGTGGGTTTCAAACTCCCGCCTGCTGACAGGGGAGGGTCAGGCTCCACGAAGCCCACAGAGAGCTACTGATGGTCACCCGTGGCCTTTGTGATCATCGTAACAGAGGTGAAGTTCCAAGTAACCTGCAGCGCAGTAGAGGTGCAACACCTGGGCAAATCTCTAACACCTGGTTAAAGTTACGATGTCTGGGTGAAGCAGTTAACGCCTGGGGAAAGCCACAATGTGACCACAGCAACCATGGAGCAGCCCACTAGGTTTTGAGCAGAATTATATTTCCAGGCTAATTAAACTTTGTGCAATATCACCTCCTCCTGTAGCGTCAGACACCGCCAGTCAGCAGATGGCTATCTAATTATTGCCACGTGTATCTGAGCGAGGCCTCAGCTTCCACCACTGAAATTGGAAAGTGTTGTGGATGTTACAGGAAGCACAATGTCAGCATGTCCGAAATTACTGGAGCAGCCCAAGGGTCAGTCAGCAACATCAACAACTCATATTTTTAAAAAGAGAGTTTACAAAGTGATTCAGTGCAGTTTTCTTCAATTTCTGTAAAATAGTAAAATATCCGCTCCTGAAGGTGCTGACTCTCCCTGGGGTACAGTTCCCCCTCTCCTGACTCTCCCTGGGGTACAGTTCCCCCTCTCCTGACTCTCCCTGGGGTACAGTTCGCCCTCTCCTGACTCTCCCTGGGGTACAGTTCCCCCTCTCCTGACTCTCCCTGGGGTACAGTTCCCCCTCTCCTGACTCTCCCTGGGGTACAGTTCGCCCTCTCCCGATTCTCCCTGGGTACAGTTCCCCCTCTCCTGACTCTCCCTGGGGTACAGTTCCCCCTCTCCTGACTCTCCCTGGGGTACAGTTCCCCCTCTCCTGACTTTCCCTGGGGTACAGTTCCCCCTCTCCTGACTCTCCCTGGGGTACAGTTCCCCCTCTCCTGACTCTCCCTGGGGTACAGTTCCCCCACTCCTGACTCTCCCTGGGGTACAGTTCCCCCTCTCCTGACTCTCCCTAGGGTACAGTTCCCCCTCTCCTGACTCTCCCTGGGGTACAGTTCCCCCTCTCCTGACTCTCCCTGGGGTACAGTTCCCCCTCTCCTGACTCTCCCTGGGGTACAGTTCCCTCTCCCTGGTGCAGTGTTTGTGGATGGATTCACTAACCTCCAATATGGTCTTCCAGGAGGATTGACCCCCATCAGCAGATTACTGTCACCCCCCCCCCCCCCCCCCCCGATCCTGTCCTCAGCCCAGGCCTGGATACTGACGCACAGACCTGGCTGCTGCTGCCCTCTGCAGCCCCGGCCTATTCATACTATCTACACCTGTCTGAACAGCAGAGCCCATTCCGAGCGGTGAAAGGCCCCTTTCCCGCGGGAGCGCTCCTGAACTCTTACCTGAGTGCTCGTCCCATTGAAGAAAACACAGGGAAAGTTGGCAAATCAGCGGGTTTATTAAAGGCCCAATAGTAGGAGGCGAAAGCTCCAGCCAGTGTAACCTGACCCAGCGCGATGACAAAATTGGTGAGCCAGAAGAAGAGGAAGACATTGTAGAATTGGAACAAGATGAGGTATCGATGATAATAAGACTCTCCGCCGTAGAACGCAAACAGACACTGCGCTTCTGGGCACTGCCTTGTGGTGTTGGAAACATTGAAGGTCTAGAAGGAGAACAACAATAAGTCATTATCATAGAATTTACAGTGCAGAAGGAGACCATTCGGCCCATCGAGTCTGCACCAACCCTTGGAAAGAGCACCCTACTAATACACATGCTTCCGCCCTATCCCCGTAACCCAGTAACTCCACCTAACCTTTGGACACTAAGGGGCTATTTATCACGGCCAACCCACCTAACCTGCTCATCTTTGGACTGTGGGAGGAAACCGGAGCACCCGGACGAAACCCACGCAGACACGGGGAGAACATGCAGACTCCGCACAGACAGTGAACCGAGGTCAGAATCGTCAGTGCTAACCACTGTGCCACCTCTGGTTTGCAGTAATAACCACTGCATTAACATTCCATCCCGAGAACTGTCCATCTGTCCAGACCCCTCTCCCCCACCCCCCTCTCTATCCCCCCACCCACTCTCTCTCCCCACCCCACCCCCTCTCTCCCCACCCCCCTCTCTCCCCCCACCTCTCCTCTCTCCCCACCCCTCTCTCTCCCCACCCCCATCTCCCACCCCTCCCCACCCCCCTCTCTCCCCCCCACCTCTCCTCGCCCCACCCCCCTCTCCCCCCCCACCTCTCCTCTCTCTCCCCACCCCCCTCTCTCCCCCCACCTCTCCTCTCTCCCCACCCCCCTCTCTCCCCCCGCCTCTCCTCTCTCTCCCCACCCCCCTCTCTCCCCCCCACCTCTCCTCTCTCTCCCCACCCCCCTCTCTCCCCACCCCCCTCTCTCCCCACCCCCCTCTCTCCCCACCCCCCTCTCTCCCCCCACCTCTCCTCTCTCTCCCCACCCCCCTCTCTCTCCCCACCCCCTCTCTCCCCACCCCCTCTCCTCTCCTCTCTCCCCACCCCTCTCTCTCCCCACCCCCCTATCTCCCCACCCCTCCCCACCCCCTTCTCTCCCCCCCACCTCTCCTCTCCCACCCCCCTCTCTCCCCCCACCTCTCCTCTCTCTCCCCACCCCCCTCTCTCCCCCCACCTCTCCTCTCTCCCCACCCCCCTCTCTCCCCCCGCCTCTCCTCTCTCTCCCCACCCCCCTCTCTCCCCCCACCTCTCCTCTCTCTCCCCACCCCCTCTCTCCCCACCTCTCCTCTCTCTCCCCACCCCCCCTCTCTCCCCACCCCCTCTCTCCTCTCCCCACCCCCCTCTCTCCCCCCACCTCTCCTCTCCCCCACCCCCCTCTCTCCCCCCCACCTCTCCTCTCCCCACCCCCCTCTCTCCCCCCACCTCTCCGCTCTCTCTCCCACCCCCTCTCTCCCCCACCTCTCCTCTCTCTCCCCACCCCCCTCTCTCCCCACCCCCCCTCTCTCCCCACCCCCCTCTCTCCCCACCCCCCACCCCCCTCTCTCCCCACCCCCTACTCTCCCCACCCCCCACTCTCCCCACCCCCCTCTCTCTCCCCACCCCCCTCTCTCTCCCCCACCCCCCCTCTCTCTCCCCCCCCACCCCCCTCCCTCTCTCCCCCCCTCTCTCTCCCCCCCTCTCTCCCCACCCCCCTCTCTCTCCCCACCCCCCTCTCTCTCCCCACCCCCCCTCTCTCTCCCCACCCCCCCTCTCTCTCCCCACCCCCCTCTCTCTCCCCACCCCCCTCTCTCTCCCCACCCCCCTCTCTCTCCCCACCCCCCCTCTCTCTCCCCACCCCCCCTCTCTCCCCACCCCCCCTCTCTCCCCACCCCCCCTCTCTCTCCCCACCCCCCCTCTCTCTCCCCCCCCCCCCCCCTCTCTCTCTCTCTCTCTCTCTCTCTCCCCCCCCCCTCCCCATGCCCTCAGCCCATTGCCAGCTTTGCCATTCTTTTTTTTAAATTTAGAGTATCCAATTCATTTTTCCAATTCAGGGGTAATTTAATAAAACAGATTTGGAATTGGCTTCAGGTTCAGCGACACAGAAACAGTACTCACGTTGGGATTACAAGTCTTCATGTTGTACTCCTTACAGGATGTCTCGTTGGCAACCACTTTATAAACCGCCTCGCCAGAAGTTGACAAGAAGCTTCAGAACAACAGTCAAGGAAATTGGAGAATTTCTCTAAAGGTAGAGTTTGAGGTTAAAAAGTGGAAAACCTCTGGGTGGGTAGGTGGAGGAAGCATGTTGAGTGGCTCCTGCTCCAGACTCTGGTTTATGGACTTTAATGCCCGGTTTCAGGGGAAGTTTGTCAATGAGCTGGTGCAGGAAGGTGGGAGATGTTGACGGCCCAGAGGAAGGGTGCTGGAAAGAAGGGAGCGAGCGATAATCCGCCATCGGGCGACTTGGTGAGTCTGGCGGGAAGAAAGATGGCGAGGTTTGGGCCTCATGGGTGGGGCCGCTCCCCTCGCATGGGAAACTCTGACCTAGGTGATGGCTGGGGAATTCGAGCGGCAGTTCACCAAAGACATGGAGGTGCTGCGGAGAGAGATGATGGCTATTGCGAAGGAGCCGGTGGAGGAGGCGATTGACCCTGAGAAGGCGGCAGTGTTGAAGACATCAGTCGAGGTGCGGGAGCAAGGTGAGAAGCTGAAGGAGGCGGAGGAGGCTCTGTTGCAGGACGGTGACCAGTTCACCTCGATGGGTGAGGAGCTGTGGAGGCCAACAAAGGACTTGAAGCCAAGGTGGGAGGATCTGGAGAACAGGTCAAGGCGGCAAAACGAATGGATCGTGGGCATGCAGGGGGGTGGAGGGCTCGAGGCTGACTGACGACTTTGCCAAGATGTTGGCAGAGCTGTTGGGGGTAGGGGAAGAACCCTCCTATTTCGAACTCTGGCCAAACGAAAGGAAATGAGCCGCCGAGGCGGTCATAACCTGTTTCCAGAAGTTTCACGTCAAGGAGACGGTCCTGAGCACGGTGGCACAGTGGGTTAGCCCTGCTGCCTCACGGTGCCGAGGTCCCAGGGCGGCACGGTGGCACAGTGGGTTAGCCCTGCTGCCTCACGGCGCCGAGGTCCCAGGGCGGCACGGTGGCACAGTGGGTTAGCCCTGCTGCCTCACGGCCCCGAGGTCCCAGGGCAGCACGGTGGCACAGTGGGTTAGCCCTGCTGCCTCACGGTGCCGAGGTCCCAGGGCAGCACGGTGGCACAGTGGGTTAGCCCTGCTGCCTCACGGCGCCGAGGTCCCAGGGCGGCACGGTGGCACAGTGGGTTAGCCCTGCTGCCTCACGGCGCCGAGGTCCCAGGTTCGATCCCGGCTCTGGGTCACTGTCCGTGTGGGGTTTGTACATTCTCCCCGTGTTTGCGTGGGTCTCGCCCCCACAACCCAAAGATGTGCAGGGTAGGTGGATTGGCCACTCTAAATTGCACCATAACTGGAAAAAATTAATTGGGCACGGGTAGTCTAAATTTATTTTTTAAAAAGGAGAAGATCCTGAGTTGGGCGAAGCAAAGGCGGGAGGTGATGGCGTCGGTATTCGAATATACCAAGACCTGACGGTGGAACAGGCGAGAAGGCGAGCGGCCTTCGAACGGGTGAAGGCGGCACTGTATAGCAACGGTGTGAGGTTTGGAGTGGTGCTCACGGCAAAGCTGAGGGTTGCGTACAACAGGAGGGATTTCTACTTCGAGATGGTGGAGGCGTTGGTGGTAGGACTGAGACTGAGAGATGGGACTGAGGTTGGGACTTGGACTGAGGGGATGAGGACGATCTCTCTCTTTTTAGTTGTCTCTTGTTGTGTACCAGGAGTTTTTCCACAGTAATTTCATTGAAGCTTATTGTGATAATAAGCGATTGTTATTATCTGTGGGGGGAACACCTGGGTTTCTGCCTAGTTGAACAGGAGAGGGTAGTTAACTTTTGTTTCCAGTTGGTTACAGTTATATTGGGCTTTGGGGTTATGGCGTTACCTGGAGTGCAGCATCGCACTGGTTTGATTTGTTTTTTCAGGGACTGAGGCCTCCGCACTAACAAGCGAGGGTTGGCTGGGGAACAGGAGTGTGGTGAGTGGAGAGAAGGGGCCACGGCCGTTGGAACCTGGCTGAACAGGTTTCAATGGGTCTGGGAGGTGACCGGCCCAGTCAGGGGGTGGGCAAAGCCATTGGCTGGGAAAGGATGAAAACTGGCTGAATAAAAATACTTTTTGTCAAGAAGTGGAAACTTGCTCTCAGGATCTATATAGATCTTATCACAGCTCCCAGATCATCGAGCGGACCTGGGCAATTAGGATAAGCAATAAAAACTGGCCAGCAAGCAATGCCCACATCCCATCAGCGAATATTTAAAAATATCCAACAGATCACTGTGAGGTGTTCGGCAATGAATACAGGCACCAAGGTCCCAAAGACTGCAATAAAGTGAATGAACAGCTTTGCTTTACAGGTGTTTGAGGGAAATGTTGGCCAAATAACACATGGAAGGTTGTAGAGGAACAGGGAAGTAGCAGGAACAGGAGCAGGAACAGGAAAGTAGCAGGAACAGGAGCAGGAACAGGAAAGTAGCAGGAACAGGAGCAGGAACAGGAAAGTAGCAGGAACAGGAGCAGGAACAGGAACAGGGAAGTAGCAGGAACAGGGAAGTAGCAGGAACAGGAACAGGGAAGTAGCAGGAACAGGACAGGGAAGTAGCAGGAACAGGACAGGGAAGTAGCAGGAACAGGAACAGGACAGGGAAGTAGCAGGAACAGGGAAGTAGCAGGAACAGGGAAGTAGCAGGAACAGGGAAGTAGCAGGAACAGGGAAGTAACAGGAACAGGGAAGTAGCAGGGACAGGACAGGGAAGTAGCAGGAACAGGAAAGTAGCAGGAACAGGAAAGTAGCAGGAACAGGAAAGGAACAGGAACAGGGAAGTAGCAGGAACAGGAAAGGAACAGGAACAGGGAAGTAGCAGGAACAGGACAGGGAAGTAGCAGGAACAGGAAAGTAGCAGGAACAGGAAAGTAGCAGGAACAGGAAAGTAGCAGGAACAGGAAAGTAGCAGGAACAGGAAAGGAACAGGAACAAGGAAGTAGCAGGAACAGGAACAGGGAAGTAGCAGGAACAGGAACAGGGAAGTAGCAGGAACAGGGAAGTAGCAGGAACAGGAACAGGGAAGTAGCAGGAACAGGAACAGGGAAGTAGCAGGAACAGGGAAGTAGCAGGAACAGGAACAGGGAAGTAGCAGGAACAGGAACAGGGAAGTAGCAGGAACAGGGAAGTAGCAGGAACAGGAACAGGGAAGTAGCAGGAACAGGAACAGGAATAGGGAAGTAGCAGGGGATTGTTCTGCAGAGATCCAGCATCACTGGAAACAATTCTGTGGAGTCCTTAATACAGTCTTCAGTGTAACCTCCAAAGACAGGGCAGCACTCCCCCAGTACTGACCCTCTGACAGTGCAGCGCTCCCTCAGTACTGACCCTCTGACAGTGCGGCACTCCCTCAGTACTGACCCTCTGACAGTGCGGCACTCCCTCAGTACTGACCCTCTGACAGTGCGGCACTCCCACAGTACTGACCCTCTGACAGTGCGGCACTCCCTCAGTACTGACCCTCTGACAGTGCAGCACTCCCTCAGTACTGACCCTCTGACAGTGCGGCGCTCCCTCAGTACTGACCCTCTGACAGTGCGGCACTCCCTCAGTACTGACCCTCTGACAGTGCGGCACTCTCTCAGTACTGACCCTCTGACAGTGCAGCACTCCCTCAGTACTGACCCTGTGACAGTGCGGCACTCTCTCAGTACTGACCCTCTGACAGTGCAGCACTCCCTCAGTACTGACCCTCTGACAGTGCAGCACTCCCTCAGTACTGACCCTCTGACAGTGCGGCACTCCCTCAGTACTGACCCTGTGACAGTGCGGCACTCCCTCAGTACTGACCCTCTGACAGTGCGGCACTCCCTCAGTACTGACCCTCTGACAGTGCGGCACTCCCTCAGTACTGACCCTCTGACAGTGCGGCACTCCCTCAGTACTGACCCTCTGACAGTGCAGCACTCCCTCAGTACTGACCCTCTGACAGTGCAGCATTCCCTCAGTACTGACCCTCTGACAGTGCGGCACTCCCTCAGTACTGATCCTCTGACAGTGCAGCACTCCCTCAGTACTGACCCTCTGACAGTGCGGCACTCCCTCAGTACTGACCCTGTGACAGTGCGGCACTCCCTCAGTACTGACCCTGTGACAGTGCAGCACTCCCTCAGCACTGACCCTCTGACAGTGCGGCACTCCCTCAGTACTGACCCTGTGACAGTGCAGCACTCCCTCAGTACTGACCCAAAACATTGAAGAGTTAGATTCGAAATGGTCAATACTACATGGTTTAAGTAAATTCCACCCTGATAAACAGCTGGTTAAAATAAATCATATTGTGATAAACAGGTAGTTAATATAAATTCACAGTGATAACAGTCTGGTTAAAATAAATTCAAGTGTAAAGCAGCTAGTTAAAGTAAATCACAGTGATAAGCAGTCAGTTAATGTCCAGGATACACAGCTGTAACACCCCAGTAAGCAACGCAGACTAACAGCAGGAGAAAGGTGATGATAGGATAGGCCAGAGTGGACATAATGCGTCCGACGGCTCTGTGGGAACAGGAACGTTGACAGTCAGTAACGGACTGGGTTCTGAAAAGACATTCTTTTAATCCAATCATTTGTTCACTTTCTCCCACAAGACCAAATGTTGTCAATGAGGATCTCTTGTCACCCCATCCCCATCTCCACACCCACTATCTTCACCCCCTCGTCACCCCAAGTTTCACCCCATTCCCAACTCCACACCCACTATCTTCACCCCCTCCGCACCCTCGTCACCCCCAGTTTCACCCCATTCCCAACTCCACACCCACTATCTTCACCCCCTCCACACCCTCGTCACCCCCAGTTTCACCCCATTCCCAACTCCACACCCACTATCTTCACCCCCTCGTCACCCCCAGTTTCACCCCATCCCCATCTCCACACCCACTATCTTCACCCCCTCCGCACCCTCGTCACCCCCAGTTTCACCCCATCCCCATCTCCACACCCACTATCTTCACCCCCTCGTCACCCCCAGTTTCACCCCATTCCCAACTCCACACCCACTATCTTCACCCCCTCCGCACCCTCGTCACCCCCAGTTTCACCCCATTCCCAACTCCACACCCACTATCTTCACCCCCTCCGCACCCTCGTCACCCCCAGTTTCACCCCATCCCCATCTCCACACCCACTATCTTCACCCCCTCCGCACCCTCGTCACCCCCAGTTTCACCCCATTCCCAACTCTACTCCACCACCTCCCCCAGTCTCCCCACCTATAACTCAAAGCAGCTCCCCCCCCCCCCCCCACAATAGGCTTCAGGCCGCTGCCTCAATCTCCCTCTGAAATCCTCCCCCGTGGACTCCACAACCCTGTCTCCAAACCCAATCCACCTCTGAACCCATACCCCCTGCCCCATTTCAAACCCCAATCCTCAATTCCCCAGCCCCGGCTCAAACCCCTCCTTGCCTTTGCCCCTGACAAACACCCCCACCTCAAACATCATCCGAAATACCCAGACCACACTGCTCAAACCCCCCCGACCTCTGCCTCACCCCCCCCCCAGACCTCTGCCTCAACCCCCCCCCCAGACCTCTGCCTCAACCCCCCCCAGCCCTCTGCCTCAACCCCCCCCAGCCCTCTGCCTCAACCCCCCCCCCAGACCTCTGCCTCAACCCCCCCCCAGACCTCTGCCTCAACACCCCCCCAGCCCTCTGCCTCAACCCCCCCCCCAGACCTCTGCCTCAACCCCCGCCAGACCTCTGCCTCAACACCCCCCCAGACCTCTGCCTCCATCCCCCCCCAGACCTCTGCCTCAACCCCCCCCAGACCTCTGCCTCAACACCCCCCCAGACCTCTGCCTCCATCCCCCCCCAGACCTCTGCCTCAACCCCCCCGACCTCTGCCTCCACCCCCCCGACCTCTGCCTCAACCCCCCACCCCCCCCCCCCCCCCCGCCCCACCGACCTTACATCCTTCCTGCCTCAGCTCTTCGCAAACTCCCCGACCTCAAACCCACCCCCCCCCCCCCAGCACACCCAGCTCCCAAACCGCATTGCCACTTCAACCCCACCCCTGCCTCTGCTTTGAATCTAACCTATCCCACTGTCCACGCTGAACTCACCTGCTGGCTTCCTTTAGCAGGGCTATCGCGATCAGGATCCTTTTCCGTAGGAATATTAACATCAGAATGATTATAACTTCCAGGATTGCCAAGATGATCACTGCAATAAAAGACAAAGCATTCAAACCAGGCTCTGAGAACATATAGTTTGTGAAACAGACCCTACACACTGACGACAGTGCCCCACAGACCCCGCACACTGACTACAGTGCCGCACAGACCCCGCACACTGACTACAGTGCCGCACAGACCCCACACACTGACAACAGTGCCGCACAGACCCCGCACACTGACTACAGTGCCCCACAGACCCCGCACACTGACTACAGTGCCCCACAGACCCCGCACACTGACTACAGTGCCGCACAGACCCCGCACACTGACTACAGTGCCGCACAGACCCCGCACACTGACTACAGTGCCCCACAGACCCCGCACACTGACTACAGTGCCCCACAGACCCCGCACACTGACTACAGTGCCGCACAGACCCCGCACACTGACTACAGTGCCGCACAGACCCCGCACACTGACTACAGTGCCGCACAGACCCCGCACACTGACTACAGTGCCCCACAGACCCCGCACACTGACTACAGTGCCGCACAGACCCCGCACACTGACTACAGTGCCCCACAGACCCCACACACTGACTACAGTGCCCCACAGACCCCGCACACTGACTACAGTGCTGCACAGACCCCGCACACTGACTACAGTGCCGCACAGACCCCCCACACTGACTACAGTGCCGCACAGACCCCGCACACTGACCACAGTGCCGCACAGACCCCGCACACTGACTACAGTGCTGCACAGACCCCGCACACTGACTACAGTGCCGCACAGACCCCGCACACTGACTACAGTGCCCCACAGACCCCGCACACTGACTACAGTGCCGCACAGACCCCGCACACTGACTACAGTGCCGCACAGACCCCGCACACTGACTACAGTGCCGCACAGACCCCGCACACTGACTACAGTGCCGCACAGACCCTGCACACTGACTACAGTGCCGCACAGACCCTGCACACTGACTACAGTGCCGCACAGACCCCGCACACTGACTACAGTGCCGCACAGACCCCGCACACTGACTACAGTGCCCCACAGACCCCGCACACTGACTACAGTGCCGCACAGACCCCGCACACTGACTACAGTGCCCCACAGACCCCGTACACTGACTACAGTGCCCCACAGACCCCGCACACTGACTACAGTGCCCCACAGACCCCGCACACTGACTACAGTGCCGCACAGACCCCGCACACTGACTACAGTGCCGCACAGACCCCGCACACTGACTACAGTGCCGCACAGACCCCGCACACTGACTACAGTGCCCCACAGACCCCGCACACTGACTACAGTGCCACACAGACCCCGCACACTGACTACAGTGCCGCACAGACCCCGCACACTGACTACAGTGCTGCACAGACCCCGCACACTGACTACAGTGCCGCACAGACCCCGCACACTGACTACAGTGCCGCATAGACCCCGCACACTGACTACAGTGCCGCACAGACCCCACACACTGACTACAGTGCCCCACAGACCCCGCACACTGACTACAGTGCCGCACAGACCCTGCACACTGACTACAGTGCCCCACAGACCCCGCACACTGACTACAGTGCCCCACAGACCCTGCACACTGACTACAGTGCCGCACAGACCCCGCACACTGACTACAGTGCCGCACAGACCCTGCACACTGACTACAGTGCCGCACAGACCCTGCACACTGACTACAGTGCCCCACAGACCCTGCACACTGACTACAGTGCCGCACAGACCCCGCACACTGACTACAGTGCCGCACAGACCCCGTACACTGACTACAGTGCCCCACAGACCCCGCACACTGACTACAGTGCCCCACAGACCCCGCACACTGACTACAGTGCCCCACAGACCCCGCACACTGACTACAGTGCCCCACAGACCCCGCACACTGACTAGTGCCGCACAGACCCCGCACACTGACTACAGTGCCGCACAGACCCCGCACACTGACTACAGTGCTGCACAGACCCCGTACACTGACTACAGTGCCCCACAGACCCCGCACACTGACTACAGTGCCGCACAGACCCTGCACACTGACTACAGTGCCGCACAGACCCCGCACACTGACTACAGTGCCCCACAGACCCCGCACACTGACTACAGTGCCCCACAGACCCCGCACACTGACTACAGTGCCCCACAGACCCCGCACACTGACTACAGTGCCGCACAGACCCCGCACACTGACTACAGTGCCGCACAGACCCCGCACACTGACTACAGTGCCCCACAGACCCCGCACACTGACTACAGTGCCGCACAGACCCCGCACACTGACTACAGTGCCCCACAGACCCCGCACACTGACTACAGTGCCGCACAGACCCCGCACACTGACTACAGTGCCCCACAGACCCCGCACACTGACTACAGTGCCGCACAGACCCCGCACACTGACTACAGTGCCGCACAGACCCCGCACACTGACTACAGTGCTGCACAGACCCCACACACTGACGACAGTGCCCCACAGACCCCGCACACTGACTACAGTGCCCCACAGACCCCGCACACTGACTACAGTGCCCCACAGACCCCGCACACTGACTACAGTGCCCCACAGACCCCGCACACTGACTACAGTGCCGCACAGACCCCGCACACTGACTACAGTGCCGCACAGACCCCGTACACTGACTACAGTGCCCCACAGACCCCGCACACTGACTACAGTGCCCCACAGACCCCGCACACTGACTACAGTGCCCCACAGACCCTGCACACTGACTACAGTGCCGCACAGACTCCGTACACTGACTACAGTGCCGCACAGACCCCGCACACTGACTACAGTGCCGCACAGACCCCGCACACTGACTACAGTGCCGCACAGACCCCGCACACTGACTACAGTGCCCCACAGACCCCGCACACTGACTACAGTGCCACACAGACCCCGCACACTGACTACAGTGCCGCACAGACCCCGCACACTGACTACAGTGCTGCACAGACCCCGCACACTGACTACAGTGCCGCACAGACCCCGCACACTGACTACAGTGCCGCATAGACCCCGCACACTGACTACAGTGCCGCACAGACCCCGCACACTGACTACAGTGCCGCACAGACCCTGCACACTGACTACAGTGCCCCACAGACCCCGCACACTGACTACAGTGCCCCACAGACCCTGCACACTGACTACAGTGCCGCACAGACCCCGCACACTGACTACAGTGCCGCACAGACCCTGCACACTGACTACAGTGCCGCACAGACCCCGCACACTGACTACAGTGCCCCACAGACCCCGCACACTGACTACAGTGCTGCACAGACCCCGCACACTGACTACAGTGCCCCACAGACCCCGCACACTGACTACAGTGCCCCACAGACCCCGCACACTGACTACAGTGCCGCACAGACCCCGCACACTGACTACAGTGCCGCACAGACCCCGCACACTGACTACAGTGCCACACAGACCCCGCACACTGACTACAGTGCCGCACAGACCCCGCACACTGACTACAGTGCCGCACAGACCCCGCACACTGACTACAGTGCCCCACAGACCCCGCACACTGACTACAGTGCCGCACAGACCCCGCACACTGACTACAGTGCTGCACAGACCCCGTACACTGACTACAGTGCCGCACAGACCCCGCACACTGACTACAGTGCTGCACAGACCCCGCACACTGACTACAGTGCCGCACAGACCCCGCACACTGACTACAGTGCCCCACAGACCCCGCACACTGACTACAGTGCCCCACAGACCCCGCACACTGACTACAGTGCCCCACAGACCCCGCACACTGACTACAGTGCCGCACAGACCCCGCACACTGACTACAGTGCCGCACAGACCCCGCACACTGACTACAGTGCCGCACAGACCCCGCACACTGACTACAGTGCCCCACAGACCCCGCACACTGACTACAGTGCCGCACAGACCCCGCACACTGACTACAGTGCCGCACAGACCCCGCACACTGACTACAGTGCTGCACAGACCCCTCACACTGACGACAGTGCCCCACAGACCCCGCACACTGACTACAGTGCCCCACAGACCCCGCACACTGACTACAGTGCCCCACAGACCCCGCACACTGACTACAGTGCCCCACAGACCCCGCACACTGACTACAGTGCCGCACAGACCCCGCACACTGACTACAGTGCCGCACAGACCCCGTACACTGACTACAGTGCCGCACAGACTCCGTACACTGACTACAGTGCCGCACAGACCCCGCACACTGACTACAGTGCCGCACAGACCCCGTACACTGACTACAGTGCCGCACAGACCCCGTACACTGACTACAGTGCCCCACAGACCCCGCACACTGACTACAGTGCCGCACAGACCCCACACACTGACTACAGTGCCGCACAGACCCCGCACACTGACTACAGTGCTGCACAGACCCCGTACACTGACTACAGTGCCGCACAGACCCCGCACACTGACTACAGTGCCCCACAGACCCCGCACACTGACTACAGTGCCCCACAGACCCCGCACACTGACTACAGTGCCGCACAGACCCCGCACACTGACTACAGTGCCCCACAGACCCCGCACACTGACTACAGTGCCGCACAGACCCCGCACACTGACTACAGTGCCCCACAGACCCCGCACACTGACTACAGTGCCCCACAGACCCTGCACACTGACTACAGTGCCGCACAGACCCCGCACACTGACTACAGTGCCCCACAGACCCCGCACACTGACTACAGTGCCGCACAGACCCCGCACACTGACTACAGTGCCCCACAGACCCCGCACACTGACTACAGTGCCGCACAGACCCCGCACACTGACTACAGTGCTGCACAGACCCCGCACACTGACTACAGTGCCGCACAGACCCCGCACACTGACTACAGTGCCGCACAGACCCCGCACACTGACTACAGTGCCGCACAGACCCCGCACACTGACTACAGTGCCGCACAGACCCCGCACACTGACTACAGTGCCGCACAGACCCCGCACACTGACTACAGTGCCCCACAGACCCCGCACACTGACTACAGTGCCGCACAGACCCCGCACACTGACTACAGTGCCGCACAGACCCCGCATACTGACTACAGTGCCCCACAGACCCCGCACACTGACTACAGTGCCGCACAGACCCCACACACTGACTACAGTGCCCCACAGACCCCGCACACTGACTACAGTGCCCCACAGACCCCACACACTGACTACAGTGCCACACAGACCCCGCACACTGACTACAGTGCCCCACAGACCCCGCACACTGACTACAGTGCCCCACAGACCCCACACACTGACTACAGTGCCCCACAGACCCCGCACACTGACTACAGTGCCGCACAGACCCCGCACACTGACTACAGTGCCGCACAGACCCCGCACACTGACTACAGTGCCGCACAGACCCCGCACACTGACTACAGTGCCCCACAGACCCCGCACACTGACTACAGTGCCGCACAGACCCCGCACACTGACTACAGTGCCGCACAGACCCCGCACACTGACTACAGTGCTGCACAGACCCCACACACTGACGACAGTGCCCCACAGACCCCGCACACTGACTACAGTGCCCCACAGACCCCGCACACTGACTACAGTGCCCCACAGACCCCGCACACTGACTACAGTGCCGCACAGACCCCGCACACTGACTACAGTGCCGCACAGACCCCGCACACTGACTACAGTGCCGCACAGACCCCGCACACTGACTACAGTGCCGCACAGACCCCACACACTGACTACAGTGCCCCACAGACCCCGCACACTGACTACAGTGCCGCACAGACCCTGCACACTGACTACAGTGCCGCACAGACCCCACACACTGACTACAGTGCCGCACAGACCCCGCACACTGACTACAGTGCCGCACAGACCCCACACACTGACTACAGTGCCCCACAGACCCCGCACACTGACTACAGTGCTGCACAGACCCCGCACACTGACTACAGTGCCCCACAGACCCCGCACACTGACTACAGTGCCCCACAGACCCCGCACACTGATGAAAGTGCCGCACAGACCCAGGACGCCAAGTTCAGGACCTGTCTAGTTCAATATGTTACTGTTCTCGTGGAAGCCTCCTGGGTCCAACAAGGTGACAGCGACGGAGAAGAGGAGAATAAGGCAACAAAGGTCACCCAATGTCCGATGATAAACAAGCAGTCTGTCTGCCATTCCAAGGTGGAATTGATACTTGCATTCCAGAGGCTGCCACAGCACACTCACCCCTCCAAGGGTTGGTCTACCCTCCAAAATTGGCAATAGGTTCAACTCTAATTTAAACTCTTCCCCAACATGGGACAAGCGTTTGCAATTCAGCCAATAAAGATGTACGTTGACAAAAATTGTAAAATAACTAAAATTAAATCTAACAGTTTGGAACCAAAATTAAACCTAAATGGATTTACGAGACGAACATTCAACTCAATTCAAGGATCAAAACACTGGACATAGCAATCCATGGCTTTTGAACCACAGCACGGTAGCACAGTGGTTAGCACTGTTGCTTCACAGCTCCAGGGTCCCAGGTTCGATTCCCAGCTTGTTTCACTGTCTGCGTGGAGTCTGCACATTCTCCCCGTGTCTGCGTGGGTTTCCTCCGGGTGCTCCGGTTTCCTCCCAGAGTTCAAAGATGTGCGGGTTAGGTGGATTGGCCATGATAAATTGCCCTTAGTGTCCAAAAAAAGGTTAAGTGGGGGTTACTGGGTTATGGAGATGGGGTAGATAAGTGGGCTTGAGTAGGGTGCTCTTTGTAAGGGCTGGTGCAGACTTGATGGGCCGAATGGCCTCCTTCTGCACTGTAAATTCTATGAATATAAACCAGTCTGGTGAAGTTACACTTTTCCTGTGTACCCAGGAAGAGGGAGAGAAATGAGGACAGTTACTGAAGGGAAGATTCTGAAGTTCTTGAAAATGCAACAATGAAAATAACAGAAGGCTGACTTAAAGTATTTTATTGTCATCATTCCAAGATTATAACTGAAATGTCACCATAAACTGTCCAGAAAGTGAGGCTGGAATGTAAGCTCCAGTCAGCAGACAGAAATTAAAACCATCACTGGCCACCATAGACTCCATGTCACAACTGGTCGAGGGTTATGTTATGTTGCTGAACTTCTCGGGAAGCTCAGACACTAATCTAACTGTACTAATCAGAGGTGACAAAATCCTTGCATACCGACCAACAGCAGCAGTTTAGCAACCAAGGCAGATCAAACCTCCCCGAGGGAGATTTAGGAACAGTCTGAATCCCTGGATATTAATCTTGTATGTCTCCCCCCCCTCCCCAAATCCCACTGAAGCATCTCTGCATCCTCCTCACAGCTCAGCCTCCCTCCCGTTGTATCATCTGCAAATTAATACATTTAATTCCCTCGTCCAAATCATTAATATCTAATGTGAACAGTTGGGGTCTGAGCACAGATCCCTGCGGTACCCCACTGGTCACTGTCTGCCAATCGGAAAAATGCCCATTTATTCCAACTTTTTGTTTCCTGTCTGCTGACCAGCTTTTTATCCAACTCAAGACACACCCGTAATCCCAGACGCTTTAACTTTACACAGTAATCTAGTAATGTGAGACCTGGTCAAAAGCCTTCGGAAAGTCTAAATAAATCACATCCACCGGGTTTCCCTGGTCAACTCTACTAGTTACATCTTCAAAGAATTCTGGTAAGTTTGTCAAGTGTGAATTTCCCTTCCGTGAATCCATGCTGACTTTGTCTGATTACATCACTGCTTTCCAAATGCTGTGCTGTGAAATCCTGGATAATGGACTCCAGCAACTTCCCTACTACCAACGTTAGGCTCACTGGTCGACAGTTCCCTGTTTTGCCTCTACCTCCCTTTTTGAATAGCGGGGTTACGTTCGTTACTCTCCAATCTGTAGGAACCAATACAGAATCCAAAGAATAGTTTTAGGGTGGAAGGACTGGAGGGGCCAGAATTCTTAAGGAGCATTCCAGATAATGCTTTTGGCCAGTATGTGGCACGTCCAACAAGAGAGGAGTGGCATGGTAGCACAGCGGTCAGCACTGCTGCTTCACAGCTCCAGGATCCCAGGTTCCTTTCCCGCTTGGGTCAAAGAACAAAGAAAAATTACAGCACAGGAACAGGCCCTTCGTCCCTCCAAGCCTGCGCCGATCCAGATCCTCTATCTAAAACTGTCGCCTATTTTCTAAGGATCTGTATCCCTCTGTTCCCGCCCATTCATGTATCTGTCTAGAAACATCTTAAATGACGCTATCGTGCCCGCCTCTACCACCTCCGCCGGCAATGTGTTCCAGGCACCCACCACCCTCTGCGTAAAGAACTTTCCACACACATCTCCCTTAAACTTTCCCCCTCTCACCTTGAACTCGTGACCCCTAGTAATTGAGTCCCCCACTCTGGGAAAAAGTTTCTTGCTGTCCACCCTTTCTATACCTCTCATGATTTTGTAGACCTCAATGAGGTACCCCCTCAACCTCAGTCTTTCCAATGAAGTCAACCTCTCTTCATAGCTAGCGCCCTCCATACCAGGCAACATCCTGGTGAACCTCCTCTGCACCTTCTCCAAAGCATCCACATCCTTTTGGTAATGTGGCGATCAGAACTGTATGCAGTATTCCAAATGTGGCCGAACCAACTCTTGTACTCAATACCCCGTCCAATGAAGGCAAGCATGCTGAATGCCTTGTTGACCACTATCGACCTGCGCATCCACCTTCAGGGTACAATGGACCTGAACTCCCAGATCTCTCTGTACATCAATTTTCCCAAGGACCCCTCTATTGACCGTATAGTCCGCTCTTGAATTGGATCTTCCAAAATGCATCACCTCACATTTGCCCGGATTGAACTCCATCTGCCATTTCTCCGCCCAACTCTCCAATCTATCTATATTTTGCTGTCTCTGACAATTCCCTTCACCATCTGCTACTCCACCAATCTTAGTGTCAGCTGAAAACTTGCTAATCAGACCACCTATACCTTCCACCAGATCATTTATGTATATCACAAACAACAGTGGTCCCAGCACGGATCCCTGTGGTACACCACTGGTCACAGTTCTGATTTTGAGAAACTCCCTTCCACTACTACTCTCTGTCTCCTGTTGCACAGCCAGTTCTTTATCCATCTAGCTAGTACACCCTGGACCCCATGAGACTTCACTTTCTTCATCTTTGTCTGTGCCGAGTCCCGTGTCTGCGTGGGTTTCTTCCGGGTGCTCCGGTTTCCTTCCACAGTCCAAAGATGTGCAGGTTAGGTGGATTGGCCATGCTAAATTGCCCCTTAGTGTCCAACGGTTAGGTGGGGTTACAGGGTTACGGGGTAGGGTGGAGGTGTGGTCTTAAGAAGGGTGCTGTTTCCAAGGGCCGGTGCAGACTCGATGGGCCGAATAGCCTCCTTCTGCTCTGTAAATTCTATCAGAGGATGTGGTTCTAGACTTAGTTTTAGGAAACAAAGCTGGGCAGATGGAAGGAGTGACAGTGATCGTGTTAGTGAGCATAATTCAGTTAGTTTTAACATAATTATGGAAAAGGACAATGAGAGAACAGAAATCAAAGTTCGCAATTGGGGTAAGAGTAATTTACGAAGCTGAGCAATTTAGCAAAAGTGGAGTGGAAGCAGCTACCTGAAGGTAAATCAGTGTCAGAGAGAGCAATGGGAGGCATTGAAAGGAGAGATTCAAGGGGTTCCGAGTGAACAGGAAAAGGGGAATGGCCAAACCGAGAGAGCTCCCAATGTCACGGAGTTTACAGGGTCAGATACGGTAGAAAAGGATAGTTTATGTCAGACACCGAGAACTCGAACTACAGAAAGTCAGGAGAACAGGAAGTGAGGGGGTGAAATAAAAAAGGAAATGAGGAAAGAAAAGAGAGAACATGAAAGAATATTAGTGAGTAAAATCAGAAAGAACCCAAAGCTGTTTTATCAATACATTCAGAGTTAGAGGATAACGAAGGAAAGAGCAGGGCCCATAAAAGACCAAAAAAGTAACTCTGTGTCGGGATGAAGGATGTGGGTACAGATGGGGTTCTAAATGAATACTTTTCATCTGTCTTCACAAAGAGAGGGTTGATCAGAGATTGTAGATAAGGAGCAGGAGGAGGAGTCAAGTACTGGATGTGATGAACGTAGGGGAGAGGAAGCATTAATGGGATTAGAATCCTTGAATGCGGATGTCACCAGAGCTCGATGAAGCCAGGGAGGACATTCTTGAGGGTCTGACCATCATTGTCCAGTCCTCACTGGATATAGGTGTGATGCTGGAGGACTGTAGGACTGCTAATGTTGTAGCTTTATTTAGAAAAGGGAGAGAGAGAGATAGAGCGAATGATTGCAGGCCAGTCAGTCTGACATCAATCGTGGGAAAATTGATGGAGTTGCTTCGGAAGATCAGGAAAAACCGTCACTTGGACAGACATGGGTTAATCAAGGAACAAATCTAAAGGCACAGCTCTCAAATCAAGAAAACGTTGATGCGTAAGGGTTAGGGAATCTGAAATGTTCCTACCTACTTCCATTAAAATCTTGTGTTGGAACCATTTGAGTCTGAGGATCTGTCACTCTTTAGTAACATTATTTTCTTCATTGCTACATTAAATATTAATAACTCCATTCCCTCAAACTCCAGCAGCCTGGTAAAGTCTGAATCTCACATACAAGAGTTCAGAACAACAGCCCAGTGAAAGTCGTTGCTACTTACTGAATGCCAGCCAGGTCTGCCGTAGGTGCAGATATACTCGGAGGTCGGTCTGAAAGCCCAGGTCTTTGATTGTCACATCTGATCCAGGTATACCTTTTAATTGGGTATATTCCATGTAGCAGTGATAAATGCCTGCAACAACAAACCAGGTTAAGGGATTCCCACTACAACCTGGCTAACAGTTCAGACCTCACAGACCTTCGACAGAATTGTTGGCTTTTCCATTCCCCTCCCGCCTGCAACTCGGAACTTTGTGAGGGGAAGGTGTACAATTTCTCAAAGAGACCTCACAGTATGTGACACTAGACCATAAGACAAAGGAGCAGAATTAGGCCACTGGGCCCATCGAGTCTCCTCCGCCATTCAATCATGGCTGATATTTTCTCATCCCCATTCTCCTGCCTTCTCCCCATAACCCCTGATCCTGGTCTGTAGACTCAGTATTACACTGGGTAATACTCTCCTGGTCTGTAGGTTCAGTATTACACTGGGTAACACTCTCCTGGTCTGTAGGTTCAGTATTACACTGGGTAATACTCTCCTGGTCTGTAGGTTCAGTATTACACTGGGTAATACTCTCCTGGTCTGTAGGTTCAGTATTACACTGGGTAATACTCTCCTGGTCTGTAGACTCAGTATTACACTGGGTAATACTCTCCTGGTCTGTAGGTTCAGTATTACACTGGGTAATACTCTCCTGGTCTGTAGGTTCAGTATTACACTGGGTAATACTCTCCTGGTCTGTAGGTTCAGTATTACACTGGGTAATACTCTCCCGGTCTGTAGGTTCAGTATTACACTGGGTAATACTCTCCTGGTCTGTAGGTTCAGTATTACACTGGGTAATACTCTCCTGGTCTGTAGGTTCAGTATTACACTGGGTAATACTCTCCTGGTCTGTAGGTTCAGTATTACACTGGGTAATACTCTCCTGGTCTGTAGGTTCAGTATTACACTGGGTAATACTCTCCCGGTCTGTAGGTTCAGTATTACACTGGGTAATACTCTCCTGGTCTGTAGGTTCAGTATTACACTGGGTAATACTCTCCTGGTCTATCGGTTCAGTATTACACTGGGTAATACTCTCCTGGTCTGTAGGTTCAGTATTACACTGGGTAATACTCTCCTGGTCTATCGGTTCAGTATTACACTGGGTAATACTCTCCTGGTCTGTAGGTTCAGTATTACACTGGGTAATACTCTCCTGGTCTGTAGGTTCAGTATTACACTGGGTAATACTCTCCTGGTCTGTAGGTTCAGTATTACACTGGGTAATACTCTCCTGGTCTGTAGGTTCAGTATTACACTGGGTAATACTCTCCTGGTCTGTAGGTTCAGTATTACACTGGGTAATACTCTCCTGGTCTGTAGGTTCAGTATTACACTGGGTAATACTCTCCTGGTCTATCGGTTCAGTATTACACTGGGTAATACTCTCCTGGTCTGTAGGTTCAGTATTACACTGGGTAATACTCTCCTGGTCTGTAGGTTCAGTATTACACTGGGTAATACTCTCCTGGTCTGTAGGTTCAGTATTACACTGGGTAATACTCTCCTGGTCTGTAGGTTCAGTATTACACTGGGTAATACTCTCCTGGTCTGTAGGTTCAGTATTACACTGGGTAATACTCTCCTGGTCTGTAGGTTCAGTATTACACTGGGTAATACTCTCCTGGTCTGTAGGTTCAGTATTACACTGGGTAATACTCTCCTGGTCTATCGGTTCAGTATTACACTGGGTAATACTCTCCTGGTCTGTAGGTTCAGTATTACACTGGGTAATACTCTCCTGGTCTGTAGGTTCAGTATTACACTGGGTAATACTCTCCTGGTCTGTAGGTTCAGTATTACACTGGGTAATACTCTCCTGGTCTGTAGGTTCAGTATTACACTGGGAAATACTCTCCCGGTCTGTAGGTTCAGTATTACACTGGGTAATACTCTCCTGGTCTGTAGGTTCAGTATTACACTGGGTAATACTCTCCCGGTCTGTAGGTTCAGTATTACACTGGGTAATACTCTCCTGGTCTATCGGTTCAGTATTACACTGGGTAATACTCTCCTGGTCTGTAGGTTCAGTATTACACTGGGTAATACTCTCCTGGTCTGTAGGTTCAGTATAACACTGGGTAATACTCTCCTGGTCTGTAGGTTCAGTATTACACTGGGTAATACTCTCCTGGTCTGTAGGTTCAGTATTACACTGGGTAATACTCTCCTGGTCTGTAGGTTCAGTATTACACTGGGTAATACTCTCCTGGTCTGTAGGTTCAGTATTACACTGGGTAATACTCTCCTGGTCTGTAGGTTCAGTATTACACTGGGTAACACTCTCCTGGTCTGTAGGTTCAGTATTACACTGGGTAATACTCTCCTGGTCTGTAGACTCGGTATTACACTGGGTAATACTCTCCTGGTCTGTAGGTTCAGTATTATACTGGGTAATACTCTCCTGGTAGAAAGTATTAAATTGAGCAGCGCTTCCATAAGTCTGAACCAGACCCATGGCGATGCTCTCTGACTAGTCTGGCCCGTAGTAGTTGAGGAGAAGTTTGAGTACACCTGATCTGCGAAGACAGGCAGCCGCGACGACTTCATACCCGAACCATTGACATACCGTAGCCAAGGACAGCAATGACGAGCAGGATGGTTAACCACACCATAAATGCGGCGATGAAACGTAGCAAGATGACAAAGAGCAGACTAACCACCAGAGTGATGCTCATTCCTCTGCAAAACAAACAGGCAATCAGCAGTAGCTGGCATTTATCTAACTCAGCAAAACGTCACAAGGCCTTTCACAGAAACACTATCAAAATCTGACACAGAACCACCAAAGGTAATATTAAGGAAGATGAAAACAAACACGGTAGGGTTTAAGAAGCATCTTTTACGGAGGAGTGGGAGACCTAGAAAGGGAAGTGCAAAGTTTAACCCTTGGCAGCTGATGGCTTGACCACCTATGAAGAAGCGACAAAGATCAGGGATGCCAGGAGGCATGGCAGAATTAGAGATGTACAGACGTCATGGGCAGTCCTGGGGCTGGCAGAGATCACAGAGATAGGCAGAGGCGACGCCATGAAGGGGTTAAACAACAAAACTGAGATTTTTTTGAAAGAGGTAACGGCAGGCCAAGGGGCCAGGAGGTCAACAGGAACAGAGGGATGCGAGTCAGCGGCCAGGAGAAGAGATGTGATGGGGTCGAAAACAAAAGCTTCAGTCTTCCCAATATTTAACTGACGGCAATCTCTAATCTCCGAACCTGAACCAACAGCAGAACGAAGCAGAGGCAGTGAAGCAGAGGCAGTGGAGGAGAGGCAGTGGAGGAGAGGCAGTGGAGGAGAGGCTGTGGAGGAGAGGCAGTGAAGCAGAGGCAGTGAAGCAGAGGCTGTGAAGCAGAGGCAGTGAAGCAGAGGCAGTGGAGGAGAGGCAGTGAAGCAGAGGCAGTGAAGCAGAGGCAGTGGAGCAGAGGCAGTGGAGGAGAGGCAGTGAAGCAGAGGCAGTGAAGCAGAGGCTGTGAAGCAGAGGCAGTGGAGCAGAGGCAGTGAAGCAGAGGCAGTGAAGCAGAGGCAGTGAAGCAGAGGCAGTGGAGGAGAGGCTGTGGAGGAGAGGCTGTGAAGCAGAGGCAGTGAAGCAGAGGCTGTGAAGCAGAGGCAGTGAAGCAGAGGCAGTGGAGCAGAGGCAGTGAAGCAGAGGCAGTGAAGCAGAGGCAGTGAAGCAGAGGCAGTGGAGCAGAGGCAGTGAAGCAGAGGCAGTGGAGGAGTGGAGAGATGTGGCAGCAAGAAGCAGAGGCAGTGAAGCAGAGGCAGTGAAGCAGAGGCTGTGAAGCAGAGGCAGTGGAGCAGAGGCAGTGAAGCAGAGGCAGTGAAGCAGAGGCAGTGGAGGAGAGGCAGTGAAGCAGAGGCAGTGGAGGAGAGGCAGTGAAGCAGAGGCAGTGAAGCAGAGGCAGTGAAGCAGAGGCAGTGAAGCAGAGGCAGTGGAGCAGAGGCAGTGAAGCAGAGGCAGTGAAGCAGAGGCAGTGGAGCAGAGGCAGTGAAGCAGAGGCAGTGGAGGAGAGGCAGTGAAGCAGAGGCAGTGGAGGAGAGGCAGTGAAGCAGAGGCAGTGAAGCAGAGGCAGTGAAGCAGAGGCAGTGAAGCAGAGGCAGTGAAGCAGAGGCAGTGAAGCAGAGGCAGTGAAGCAGAGGCAGTGGAGCAGAGGCAGTGAAGCAGAGGCAGTGAAGCAGAGGCAGTGGAGCAGAGGCAGTGGAGCAGAGGCAGTGGAGCAGAGGCAGTGAAGCAGAGGCAGTGAAGCAGAGGCAGTGAAGCAGAGGCAGTGAAGCAGAGGCAGTGGAGGAGAGGCAGTGAAGCAGAGGCAGTGGAGGAGAGGCAGTGAAGCAGAGGCAGTGGAGCAGAGGCAGTGGAGGAGAGGCAGTGAAGCAGAGGCAGTGGAGCAGAGGCAGTGAAGCAGAGGCAGTGAAGCAGAGGCAGTGAAGCAGAGGCAGTGAAGCAGAGACAGTGAAGCAGAGGCAGTGAAGCAGAGGCAGTGAAGCAGAGGCAGTGAAGCAGAGGCAGTGAAGCAGAGACAGTGAAGCAGAGGCAGTGAAGCAGAGGCAGTGAAGCAGAGGCAGTGAAGCAGAGGCAGTGAAGCAGAGGCAGTGAAGCAGAGGCAGTGAAGCAGAGGCAGTGAAGCAGAGGCAGTGGAGCAGAGGCAGTGGAGCAGAGGCAGTGAAGCAGAGGCAGTGAAGCAGAGGCAGTGAAGCAGAGGCAGTGAAGCAGAGGCAGTGAAGCAGAGGCAGTGAAGCAGAGACAGTGAAGCAGAGGCAGTGAAGCAGAGGCAGTGAAGCAGAGGCAGTGAAGCAGAGGCAGTGGAGGAGAGGCAGTGAAGCAGAGGCAGTGAAGCAGAGGCAGTGAAGCAGAGGCAGTGAAGCAGAGGCAGTGGAGGAGAGGCAGTGGAGGAGAGGCAGTGAAGCAGAGGCAGTGAAGCAGAGGCAGTGGAGGAGAGGCAGTGAAGCAGAGGCAGTGAAGCAGAGGCAGTGAAGCAGAGGCAGTGAAGCAGAGGCAGTGAAGGAGAGGCAGTGGAGCAGAGGCTGTGAAGGAGAGGCAGTGGAGGAGAGGCAGTGAAGCAGAGGCAGTGAAGCAGAGGCAGTGGAGCAGAGGCTGTGAAGCAGAGGCAGTGGAGGAGAGGCAGTGGAGGAGTGGAGAGATGTGGCAGCAAGAAGCAGAGGCAGTGGAGGAGTGGAGAGATGTGGCAGCAAAGTAGAGAACCAACAGCAGAACGAAGCAGAGGCAGTGAAGCAGAGGCAGTGGAGCAGAGGCAGTGGAGCAGAGGCAGTGGAGGAGAGGAGAGATGTGGCAGCAAAGTAGAGAACCAAGAGCAGAACGAAGCAGAGGCAGTGAAGCAGAGGCAGTGGAGGAGAGGAGAGATGTGGCAGCAAGGTAGAGATGGTGGTTGTTAGCACACGACAGAAACTGATGTGGTTTCAGATGATGCACTAAGATGAGAAAGAGGAGGGAGTCCTTGGGGAGGTAGGGGACCCAGAGATAATAGCGCAGTAAAACTAGGAGTAAAACTTAGTCTCACCTTATAGGTACCTATAAAAGGAAAAAATTAATTCAATACTTACATCAAAATCCAGTACCAAGATTTGGTGTAATCTTCAAATATCTTCATCGCTACCATTCTGGCTTCACGAACTATATTTGCTCCCCTGTAGAACAGAATAAGATAGTTCATAATTAGAGGATCATAGGAAGGACATAGAAGTGGGCTGTATAGGCTTGGAGACTTTGATGGGGCACTGATCGGGTGCTGGTGACGGGGTGTGGATTCAGAGAGGTGGGGAGGCAGGAAAGATGTCCAGAGAAGATGGTATTGAGATGTATCCCAGGATCACCCTGATCATTTGCAGCATCCTGACTTCTATCGATTGATGTCTCTTACCTGGTTAGAACACAGCTGGGTTATAGGACTCTCCAGGTTTGCTGGATCAGGTGCTTGCTGAATTAACAAAATGTCACCTGACCAGTTGGGCTAAAACTGTGTCAAAGATTGGAACCTTAAACAGGTCAGTATTGTGATAACTGTACTACCAGCCCTGGTCAAGAGGAGGGCACAATAGATTGGGTAGAATCTGTGACTAGGTTCAGACCCAGCCAAAGTTAAACAGTTGAAAGCCTCCTTTCTCTCTGCTGGCTGTAAGCACTGGGACAGTTTGAATCCCATTGCTAACAGGAATGGTTCCAGATGGGGTACAGGGGTAGATCGACACCATTCAGCCTCTCCGGCCCGTTCCACTATTCAACGAGATCATGGTTAATCTGTGACCTGACTCTGTATTCCTGCTTTTGTTCCATATATTTACTACCTTTGGTTGACAAAAAAAAAAATCAATCAATCGCAGTTTTAAAATTACGTGAACTAGCATAAATTCCACTTGTAAAAGAGAGTTCCAAACATGCGAGTAGAAATTATTCTAATTTCTACATCTTGTTCATAACATTTTTAAGATTGAGGAGTTGGACCTGAGCTTGCTTCAACTCTCTGCTGACACCAGCTTTCCACCAAGTGTCTTGTTCGATCAATTTAGGTCCAAAGTGGATTAACTCGCCTCCACCTACATCGAAACCCATTTGCCAGTTTTTTCCCTTTACTTTATTTCTTTATATTTTATGGTTCCACCTACACTGCTTAGTCTCTCGAGGTACTTGGTCTTCTGGAGGATTATATAAATAACGTCGATAAGCAAACCCTGGTCCAGTCCTTTAGTTACTGTCCCCATTGACAAGCGGGGGGGGGAAAGAGAGAATCCCACAGTCAGCGAATGGCACAGCACCAAAAAACACAGGGCTGGGGAATGGAGAATCCGGCCAAGACCCTCAGTTGAAAGATGGCACTGTAGGCTTGCTCGGAATTGTCAGCCTCGATTCCAAGCTCAAGTCTGGGAATAGAGTTTAAATCACAACTTTCTGATTGAGAGGGCAGAGCGTAACCAGTGAGCTGACACTTGCCTGATTTGAAGCACACAGTGGGCCTTCCTCTGTATCTAAGCCATGCTGTACCCAACACCTGGGAGTGGCTCAATACCGACATTGATAAAGAATACTCATGGTGGAAAACTCTTTCTCCCTCTAACACGTACACTGCCTGATGCACATAAAACTCACATCACAAATCGAAAAAAAAAGAATTACACACTTGGCTGCTTCCAGCATTTCTGTAGCATTGACAGAGCCACCGTTCGCGTCTTTGAACGCCGTCATGTTGCCGACTTTAACCACTCCCTTAACGGTTTCTAAGTCGGGGAAGCATCTTCCGGCAACTGCAAGATAAGCATGGGAATATGAGAAGTCCCTGTGGACAAAATCCCAATTGCATCAACCAAGAGTTCAAAGTTAAGCTGTCCTGGTTTATTTCAGCGAATACGGTTAAATCCCATACACACCCAGCGCGGTGGGGGCCCATTCAGACTCTGCTTTGGTGTTTGTTCTACTTTCAGTCCCTTGACAGTCGCAAAGCAGAGTGGTACCGAGGCGAGACTTCATAGACAGCATCCACTAAACTCATCCTAATTTAGTGCCTTTGGGAACTTTGGAAACTAAGGATCAAATTTAACTGGCAAAGTGAGAATTCACACCAGGCTTTACTGAATGATGGCGCTCGATTATCACGCCCGTAAAAAAGGACACAAGAAACAGGAACTTGACCCCTCGACCCTGCTTTCCAATCCAATAAAGTCACAAATTTATTTCAACTGGGTCCCATGCGTGTTGGTTTGAGCTGGGGTTTGCACATGCGTGAGCCACAGAGGCAGCTGACCATTTAAACCACCAGCTGCCCACGCTGGCTTCTGCTTTTTAAACCCTAGCTGCACGAATCCTGGTGTGTGCAGAGCAGAGCAGGTGCCGGTGGATTCTCTGAATAGGGGTAAGGGATTGTTAAAATTAAATATGATTAAATTGTACGCCTATTACGCACAAACTCATTGGAATTGTGAAAGTGGGGCAACAAGGTGGCGCAGTGGGTTAGCCCTGCTGTCTCACGGCGCCGAGGTCCCAGGTTTGATCCCAGCTCTGGGTCACTGTCCGTGTGCAGTTTGCACATTCTCCCCGTGTTTGAGTGGGTTTCGCCGCCACAACCCAAAGATGTGCAGGGTAGGTGGATTGGCCAGGCTAAATTACCCCTTAATTGGAAAAAATGAATTGGGTATTCTAAATTTATTTTTTAAAAAGGAATTGTGAAAGTGGCCAGTCGTCATCAAGATGTTCAAGAAGCATCAACTTATAGATGGCGAGGGCAAAGGTGAAGGGTGTGTGTGTTGTCGCAAAGATCCGTAGGGGGTATGAGAGGCCATTGGGTTTTGTACAGTGACAAGGATTGGCAGAGATGGGATGTAGAGTGTGTGTGTGTGTGTGTGTGTGTGTGTGTGTGTGTGTGTGTGTGTGTGTATGTGTGTGTGTGTGTATGTGTATGTATGTGTGTGTGTGTGTGTGTATATGTATGTGTATGTGTGTGTGTGTGTCTGTGTGTCTGTGTGTCTGTGTGTGTGTGTGTGTGTGTGTGTGTGTGTGTGTGTATGTGTGTGTATGTGTGTGTGTGTAACGGACAGATGTGAGCTGGAAGGCTTTTTAAGAATTTAAACACAGTGCCCAGCCCGCCTCCACACCTGACACCCGCTCTGGGGTCACCTACCCTGACTCAGGTTTCTGCTCACCCCCTCCCCAATCCCGGACTGAAAATCCAACCTGCAGGCTGACATTTTTTCGGCTGTGTTCAGAGCTGGGAAATCAATGTGTTCCCATTCCAGGATGGAAATCTGGATGGGCCCCACTCTCCTGCCTGGTTCAGGCCTCTGCTGAGCCCCACTCTGCTGCCTGGTTCAGGCCTCTGCTGGGCCCCACTCTCCTGCCTGGTTCAGGCCTCTGCTGGGCCCCACTCTGCTGCCTGCTTCAGGCCTCTGCTGGGCCCCACTCTGCTGCCTGGTTCAGGCCTCTGCTGGACCCCACTCTGCTGCCTGCTTCAGGCCTCTGCTGAGCCCCACTCTGCTGCCTGGTTCAGGCCTCTGCTGGGCCCCACTCTGCTGCCTGGTTCAGGCCTCTGCTGGGCCCCACTCTGCTGCCTGGTTCAGGCCTCTGCTGGGCCCCACTCTGCTGCCTGGTTCAGGCCTCTGCTGGGCCCCACTCTGCTGCCTGCTTCAGACCTCTGCTGAGCCCCACTCTGCTGCCTGGTTCAGGCCTCTGCTGAGCCCCCCTCTCTGCTGCCTGCTTCAGGCCTCTGCTGGGCCCCACTCTGCTGCCTGGTTCAGGCCTCTGCTGGGCCCCACTCTGCTGCCTGCTTCAGGCCTCTGCTGAGCCCCACTCTGCTGCCTGGTTCAGGCCTCTGCTGGGCCCCACTATCCTGCCTGCTTCAGGCCTCTGCTGGGCCCACTCTGCTGCCTGGTTCAGGCCTCTGCTGGGCCCCACTCTGCTGCCTGGTTCAGGCCTCTGCTGGGCCCCACTCTCCTGCCTGCTTCAGGCCTCTGCTGAGCCCCACTCTGCTGCCTGGTTCAGGCCTCTGCTGAGCCCCACTCTGCTGCCTGGTTCAGGCCTCTGCTGGACCCCACTCTGCTGCCTGGTTCAGGCCTCTGCTGGACCCCACTCTGCTGCCTGCTTCAGGCCTCTGCTGAGCCCCACTCTGCTGCCTGGTTCAGGCCTCTGCTGGGCCCCACTCTGCTGCCTGCTTCAGGCCTCTGCTGAGCCCCACTCTGCTGCCTGGTTCAGGCCTCTGCTGAGCCCCACTCTGCTGCCTGGTTCAGGCCTCTGCTGGACCCCACTCTGCTGCCTGGTTCAGGGCTCGTAGGTGGAGCAACAGAAATTTATGGAAGGAGAAAGTGGGAGAACCCTCCAGCAAAAAAAAATCAAACCCACAAACACTTACAAGGCTTGCTGGGAGTTAAAAAGGCAGGACAGTCTCCATCCGTAAACACTTGAACAGGTCTCTGAAAAGTAAACAGATAGATGGTTACATAGCTCTTTAATATCCATATATTGTGAAACTACACAGTTTGAGCTATCATCAACGGGCAGAGCGATGGGCCAGCTGCGGCACTCTAGGGACATGTTTTACGGACACGGGAAGAAGGCCAGTTGCCTTTTGGCTCACTAACTTAAGTGGGAAATCATACTTGTACACAACTCCAGCGATGCTCTGGTTTCTGCCCCACCTCAGGTTAATGCGGCTTTTTAGAATTTAGAACAGTACAGCACAGAACAGGCCCTTCGGCACCTCGATGTTGTGCCGAGCAATGATCAGGAGAGGGTGAATTGTACCCCAGGGAGAGTCAGGAGAGGGGGAACTGTACCCCAGGGAGAGTCAGGAGAGGAGGAACTGTACCCCGGAGAGAGTCAGCCTTCAGGAGAGGGGGAGCTGTACCCCAGGGAGCCAAGAGAGGGGGAACTGTACCCCAGGGAGAGTCAGCACCTTCAGGAGAGGGAAACTGTACCCCAGGGAGAGTCAGGAGAGTGGGAACTGTACCCCAGGGAGTCAGTACCTTCAGGAGGGGGAACTGTATCCTGGGGAGAGTCAGCACCTTCAGGAGAGGGGGAACTGTACCCCAGGGAGAGTCAGCCCCTTCAGGAGAGGGGGAACTGTACCCAAATGAGAGTCAGCCTCTTCAGGAGGGGGAACTGTACCCCAGAGCGAGTCAGCCTTCAGGAGAGGGGGAACTGTACCCCAGGGAGTCAGCACCTTCAGGAGAGAGGGAACTGTATCCCGGGGAGAGTCAGCCCCTTCAGGAGAGGGGGAACTGTACCCCAGGAGAGTCAGTATCTGCAGGAGATGGGGAACTGTACCCCAGGGAGAGTCAGCCCCTTCAGGAGGGGGAACTGTACCCCAGGGAGTCAGCACCTTCAGGAGAGGGGGAACTGTACCCCAGGGACAGTCAGCCCCTTCAGGAGAGGGGGGACTGTACCCAGGAGAGTCAGTATCTTCAGAAGGGAACAAGGAAAATCTGGAAAAAGTCACAACTGAAAGCAACATTACTGTAACTCACCTTAGTTGAATCATTAAAGCCTGGTTTACAGAACTGTATGTAATACCTCCATTTCTCTGGTTTCACATTAAGCAATGCATATGAACTTATGAAGCTTTCAAAGCTTTTTGGGCATTCACTAACACATGTCTGGAAAAACAAAAACGTCAATAGGATTATCAAAACTATCACGATTTCTTCCAATAATTTTCTTTTGCTCATGAAAGTAAGATGCATTTGTGTTTGGAAATTAATCTACTGTCCCCCATCAAACACTCCCAGGACAAGTACTGCACAGGGTTAGATACAGAGTAAAGCTCCCTCTACACTGTCCCCATCAAACACTCCCAAGACAGGTACAGCACTGGGTCAGATACAGAGTAAAGCTCCCTCTATACTGTCCCCATCAAATACTCCCAAGACAGGTACAGCACTGGGTCAGATACAGAGTAAAGCTCCCTCTACACTGTCCCCATCAAACACTCCCAGGACAAGTACTGCACAGGGTTAGATACAGAGTAAAGCTCCCTCTACACTGTCCCCATCAAACACTCCCAGGACAGGTATAGCACGGGGTTAGATACAGAGTAAAGCTCCCTCTACACTGTCCCCATCAAACACTCCCAGGACAGGGACTGCACGGGGTTAGATACAGAGTAAAGCTCCCTCTACACTGTCCCCATCAAACACTCCCAGGACAGGTACAGCACGGGGTTAGATACAGAGTAAAGCTCCCTCTACACTGTCCCCATCAAACACTCCCAGGACAGGTACAGCACGGGGTTAGATACAGAGTAAAGCTCCCTCGACACTCTCCCCCATCAAACACTCCCAGGACAGGTACAGCACGGGGTTAGATACAGAGTAAAGCTCCCTCTGCACTGTCCCCATCAAACACTCCCAGGACAGGTACAGCATGGGGTTAGACACAGAGTAAAGCTCCCTCTACACTGTCCCCATCAAACACTCCCAGGACAGGTACAGCATGGGGTTAGATACAGAGTAAAGCTCCCTCTACACTGTCCCCATCACACACTCCCAGACAGGTACAGCACGGGGTTAGATACAGAGTAATGCTCCCTCGACACTGTCCCCCATCAAACACTCCCAGGACAGGTACAGCACTGGGTCAGATACAGAGTAAAGCTCCCTCTATACTGTCCCCATCAATACTCCCAAGACAGGTACAGCACTGGGTCAGATACAGAGTAAAGCTCCCTCTACACTGTCCCCATCAAACACTCCCAGGACAGGTACAGCATGGGGTTAGACACAGAGTAAAGCTCCCTCTACACTGTCCCCATCACACACTCCCAGACAGGTACAGCACGGGGTCAGATACAGAGTAAAGCTCCCTCTACACTGTCCCCATCAAACACTCCCAGACAGGTACAGCACGGGGTTAGATACAGAGTAAAGCTCCCTCACTGAAAATACCCCGTGCTCACTTTATTTGTGCGGACACTGACGTTCGGTGCTTTATACAACAATCGTATCCAAGACATAAACTTGGGCGCTATCCCAAACTCTTCCAGTACTGCAAAAAAATATCCCCATTCTACCCTACCCAAACCATCCAGTGCAAAGGTAACCTCCTGCTCCATCCCTTCTGACAGGCACAACGCCACATTTAACAACCGCAGCACATTAGACAACAATCACCAGCCCTTGACAAGATCTGTCTGATCTTCCCCAATAACCTGAGGGAGACCCTCCTCCAGCCTTAGTACTAGTACCTTGGCCAATATCTTAGCATTCACATTTTATAGGGAAATTAGGCAGTATGGCCCACTCTCCACCAGGTCCTTAACCTTTTTTAAAAGAAGCAAAATGGCGCTTCCATTAACGTTTCGGGCAGGGAACTGTTATCGAATCCTCAAACATCTCCAACAGTAACCGTACCAACCGTCCTGCAAACGTTTTATAAAATTCCACCAGGAGCTCCGGCCCCGGAGCCTTACCCATCTGCATTCGCCCAATAGTTGTCAGGATTTTCTCCGCATCCAAAGGGTCTTCCCGCTCTTCCTCCTCCATCCTTGGACCATCCCAAGCCTTCCAAAAAACATCATGCCTGATCCCTCCCTAGATGGGTCCGACTTGCAACGGTTCTTGTAGAATGCTTCAAACCCCTCAATAACCTTATCAGGCGTGGACCGCCACCCGAGTTTCAAGCGTGAATAATCTCTCTGGAGGCCGCCTGCCGCATCATCTGGCAAGCCAAGAGATAACTGGCCTTCTCCCCATATTTGTACATAACCTTCCCAGAGGGCCGTGACTGGCGCACTGCCTTATCTGTGGGCAGTAAATCAAACTGCATCTGCAGCCTCTTCCTGCTGACCAGGAGCTCCGGGGTCACTCGAATACCAACCATCTACCTCCAGGAATTCATCCACCAGCATTTGGCATTCCTCCCTCTTCACATTATCCGCTGTGCCTCGTGTGAGATTATCTCCCCTCTCGCCACCACCTTCAGGGCCTCCCGGGGAACAGAGGGCAAAATCTCTGCATTCTAATCAAACCCCACATACTCATCAATCTCCCTCAATACAAAACCCCAGATCTGCCAACAGCCCCACATCTAACCTCATGCCGGCTGCTGAACCTGCTCAGTCTCCAGATGTGGAACATGATCCGAAATAACTATCGTGAAATAATCTGCTTTCCTCACCCCTGACAGCAGTGACCTCCCCACCAGGAAGAAGTCAATCTGTGAATATACTTTATGCACTGGAGAAAGGGAGAATTCTCTATCCCCTGGGTGCAGAAACCACCACGGATCCACTCCTCGTATCTCCTTCACGAACGCTGTCAATACCTTTGTTATCCCCAAAAGGGCTAACATCTTCAGTTTAGACCGGTCTAGCTTTGGATTCAAAACACGGTTCAGCTAAGTGACAGCCATTCACTGTTCATTCCTCAGGGCAATGCCTTGACCAATCAGAATCAAGTTGCCTTGTTTAAATTTCAAACAATGCTTGCCAGTTAACTGTCAGTTAACCATCAACTGGTGTATTCTTCATGTCAATGCCTCTACCAATCAGAGTCCACTTGCCAATCAGCATTTTCTCCTCATTCAGTATAAATTTGTTGATTTCCCTCGGATTTTTATTCTTGTGAATGTCCTGATGAGTACAAGACAAAAAGCTTCTACAATAAAGTCTTTTTTCAGCAATACTCGTTTCTATAGTGCCAAACAATGATTTGTACACAGCAGGAATTTCAACCCCTTAGACAGCAACATTTAAAACAGTGGAAATGTGTCCATTTCCACTAAACGGAATAGTTTTCTTACCTGTGTAGTTGGGCACTGAAATTCCAATAATACCAGAGGGTTGGCACACTTGAGAATGTTGAAATAAAAAAGAAATGGCTTGTGTCTGGAAAAATTACAAAGAGGAAAATGCCACTAAGAGTTTCTGAACCAGGTTTTCAATCTCTTCATTCGCTCTCCCCCGTCACATACTTCTGTGGGCTCACTCTCAACTTCTGTGGGCTCACTCTCAACTTCTGTGGGCTCACTCTCAACTTCTGTGGGCTCACTCTCAACTTCTGTGGGCTCACTCTCAACTTCTGTGGGCTCACTCTCAACTTCTGTGGGCTCACTCTCAACTTCTGTGGGCTCACTCTCAACTTCTGTGGGCTCACTCTCAACTTCTGTGGGCTCACTCTCAACTTCTGTGGGCTCACTCTCAACTTCTGTGGGCTCACTCTCAACTTCTGTGAGCTCACTCTCAACTTCTGTGGGCTCACTCTCAACATCAGCAATCAGGGAATGACTAGGTTAATGCCTGGAGGCCAACAATAACGCAGTTCCCTATCTTGACATTCCCTGCTCCCCACTCCTCCGAACTGGCTGGTGCCTCGCATTATATAGAACAGGTTTCGGACAATGCTCAGCACAACATCGAGGGCCGAAGGGCCTGTTATGTGCTGTATTGTTCTATGCTTTCCCCTCCCCATGCTCGGGTACCAGCCGATTGCCAGGGTACTGGACCCAAGTGCCTGATTCTATCTGTCAGTCCAACAAGTAATTGTGGACAGGCTGGTTTAGCTCAGTGGGCTAGACAGCTGGTTTGTGGTGCAGAGCGAGGCCAGCAGCGTGGGTTCAATACCCGTACAGGCTGAGGTTATTCATGAAGGCCCCGCCTTCTCAACCTTGCCCCTTGCCCCTTGACCCTCAGGTTAAATCACCACCAGTCATCTCCCCCCCTCGGAGGGGAAAGCAGCCTATGGTCATCTGGGACTATGGCAACTTTACTTTTATCTTATTTCGAAAGTCCTTTCAGTCAAACTAGACTTAACCTCACAAATGCAGTGTGAATGACTAGAAAGCAGTCAGGAGGAGAATCCCTGGCTGATTTTGTGTATCTCTCTCAAGCACATGGGCACTAAATGCTCACTCTCTGATCTGAATAGCACATTGAGCAGACTGGGACCTTTCCCTTTAAATATCTCACTGTTGCGCCAGGCAGTGTGTGAGCAGTGAACTGACTCACAGGCCGGGTCACTCTTGTATGGTGACCCAAGACCTTTTCGCTGAATTGGTTTTAGGGATTTTACATCACCGTTTTGAGAACTTTATTCTGCAATTGCATCACTTTGTTTTTATTTGTTAAGTCGCTAAGTTTGGTATCTGATGAAAGGAAGAGAACTCACTCATTCGGGCCTCCAAGTTGACCGCAGAATTCACCACGGCTGTTGGTCGGATAGACCACCTTCCGAGGGTCTCCATGTGTCCAGGCTGAAACAGACCATCATTAAATAGCCATCACACACTGAGCAGAACCACAGAAAATAGTCAACGCATTTCCTTTATTATTTAAAATATATATATATAACCAACATACCCCAAGAAAAGCCAATGTGATGAGCAGGCAATGCCTCAGAACCCAACCAAAGCCCTCCCCCCGCGACCAACAACCAAATTAACACCACCCTCAACCATATCCTATCTGAAGCAGTAAGTACTCACAGTGAGACTCTACGTGGATTCTACGTTGAAACCCTACATTGTGGCTTGTGTAAAACATCCTTTAATGAATAAAGCAAATAACTTTCATCCAGCATATACATCCACCCTTCCCTCAGAAAACTGAGGGTGCAACACTTCTTTATACTGGAATGAAGGATACATGAAAATTAAATTAAATGCAAATCGCTTATTGTCACAAGTAGGCTTCAATGAAGTTACTGTGAAAAGCCCCTAGTCGCCACATTCCAGTGCCTGTTTGGGGAGGCTAGTACGGGAATTGAGCCGTGCTGCTGGCCTGCCTTGGTCTGCTTTAAAAGCCAGTGATTTAGCCCAGTGTGCTAAACCAGCCCCTGTACATGTACCATTATGAAAGGGATTTGCATAAAAGGGGACATTACAAGAAATATATTCACACAAAGGGCTGCGAGGAATGAGCAGAGAAATGGGGTTAGAGTGGGTGGCCCTGTGGCTGGCTTCCTTCTGCACCAAAATTCTACCTTTCTTTGAATTGAGTTTCTTTTGCGTATTTGGAGGAAATTCACTTCCTGTGTAGTTAATCGACAAGTACAGGCTGCGATAAGAAACCCAGCCCCTCCCGACCAACAGCAGACATGTGAAAGCCAGTCAGCAGCCAGCGTCATCGCTGGGTTAAATCCCTGAACCCCCATCCCTGTATAGCTGTGGGAACAACGTCACCACACAGACTGAAATGGTTCAAGGCAATGACTCATCACCACGCCCTTCTCAAGGACAACTAGGGACAGGCGATAAATTCCAGCACGGCCAGTAACGCCCATGATCAGGGAACAAAATACAAATGTGCTTTCTTCATGTGGGGCCACACTGCTACATACACAAGCTCAAGAGAACCATTGAACAGGCTGATAGTGTATTCTGTCATTTATGTTAAAAAAAACTAATTTAAAAATTGATTAATTGGGTCAGATACAAACAAGTTCTAACTGTCTAAGCTCCCGAATTGCTGGGTGAGCAAATAGCCAGTCTGGTGGGTAGTTAATGAAGTACACAGATTAGCAATATCTCAACTGCCACCCGTCGCTGAGTTGGTCCAGGACCCGATAACAGCAGATCTGATCGGCTATTTGACCCCTCGAGCCTGTGTGACCTTAACAACTCTCTCCTGCCAGTCCTCAAGAATGCGCACAATCACAGAATTATTGCAGTGCAGGAGCTGGCCATTCAGCCCATCGTGTCTGCGCATGTCAGCTCTTGCAAACGAGTAATTCATTAGTGCCATTCTCTCACTCTCTCCCCTGCACAGTCTCCCTTTTCAGATAACAGTCTAATTCCTCACTGAACCTGCCTCCTGACAATTCCCTCGATGAACTAGGCTCTCGGGAAGTACACTCCAAACCTGAACCATTCACTGCGTGAAAAGGATTGTTCCGCGTGTCACCATTGCTTTAAATCTGTTACATCTCCTTTCACCACTGGGGGCAGTTTCTCCCCATCAACTCCATCCAGATCCCTCTTGATGTTGATACTTTCATCACATTCCCTCTCAGCCTGCCTTCTCCTCTCCAAGGAAAACAGTTCTAACCTCTCCCTCCTTGCTCTTTAACTCTAAAGCCCAGGATACTGAGAGTGTCATTAACCATCCTCTCAACTCATCCTGCCACCTTCAATGGCTGATTACACCTATGCACCCAGGTCCATCTGCTCCTGCATCCTCTTTATCATCTACACTTTATTTTATACTCTCTCTCTCCCCTCTGTTTTTCAACCAAAATGAATCAGTTCACATTTTGCTACATTGAACTTATCTGCTGTCTGTCTGCCCATTCCAGTGGTCATTCAACACCTCCGCTATTCCTCTTGCCTCAATGTGTAAATCGCCTTGTTGGTCCCTAATTGGCTCTACTCTCATTCCTGATCAGCTATCCAGCCAGGAGGCCCCAGCTAGTATTACTGCGGGTAGAAGTTGCACAGGATCGTTTTACTTTCAGTACAAAGGGTAATATGGTGAGGGCTCATGATTTACAGAAATGTTTCAGAATACTTGGTATAGAAAGATTACAATACAAATTATACTTAAGATTATACAAAGCGAGTGCTTAATATGCGTGTAGCCAGGGCAGCACGGTGGCCTAGTGGTTAGCCCTGTTGTCTCATGGCGCTGAGGTCCCAGGTTCGATCCTGGCTCTGGGTCACTGTCCGTGTGGAGTTTGCACATTCTCCCCGTGTTTGAGTGGGTTTCGCCCCCATAATCCAAAGATGTGCAGGGTAGGTGGATTGGCCACGCTAAATTGCCCCTTAATTGGAAAAAATGAATTGGGCACTCTAAATTTAAAAAACAAAATGTGTGTGTAGCCATAATCACAATGTATAAATGTTATCCAGAGTGAATACACAATACAAGTGTATGGCAATAGTCACAGTTTATAATGTGACATTCTACACCCCTCTCCATACACCTTTAGTTAATACATAGTGTTGAATGATAATCTAAAGAATTGTACTATTTCAAATTAACCACATACTGTTACAAAGGTTAGTCTAATAGAAAGTTAAAAGTAATTACTTCTCATAACATTTATAAGATAGACCGTTATATTGGATATTTGTGGTTATGCTTCCTCCTCCCTGGCACCAATACCTTGCTAATTGCCCCCCCCCCCCCCCCCCCCCCCCCCCCCCCCCCCTGCTGAGAACAAATACGGAACAACCCCGTGCCCCTGAAGATTAATATTTCTACAATACTTGTTTATACTCACTAGCCTGGTCTCAGACCTTGAATGAAGAAGTATCACAACCAGTACTTTGTTTTGAAGGAGGCCTTATTTAGCAAAGCTGTTTGGAGAACATGTTTTCGAACAGCCCCCATGTTTTCTGTTACCCCAGGCAGAGACCTGTGTCTGTTATCCAGGAATTCTATTTATTGAACAAATGGAGTACCCAATTTTTCTTTCCAATTAAGGGGCAATTTAGCATGGCCAATCCACCTATCCGCCACATCTTTGGGGTGTGAGTGTGTGTGTGTGTATGTGTGTGTATGTGTGTGTGTGGAGGGGAGGGGGGCGGCTCCCACGCAGGCACGGGGAGAATGTGCAAACTCCACCGGACTGGGAGTGGTCTGGGATTGAACCTGGGACCATGGCACCGTGAGGCAGCAGTGCTAACCACTGCACCACCGTGCTGCCCCCAATTAGGAATCTAAGCTGCCGGCATCAGCCTTCTGCACTGTATGCTCTAAGTTCTATTACCATGGGCTTTGGGATAATTACATCACCATGTAAGCCTTTGAGGGTCCTGAATAAGCATTACTGGTTAGGGAAAGATAAGGATACAGAATAGTGGGAGGAGTAAAGGACAGTGGTAAAGAAGGTCTAAAATGTATATAACCTCTGCTTTCGCGCTTGTAAGAGAGACGACCTCTAACCATCCTTGAATGATGGATAGGCAAAATCTCCTCGCCTGGCCGAAAAGATCTTCAATAAACAGAACCTGCCACGCTTGATCCTGCTCTAACTTTGCCAGCCTAACACCAGTCTCATTCCAGACTTTATCTTTGCTTCTCTTATTTGCTTTTCCATCTCCCCTCTGAGGCATCTACATCCTGCTCCATTGTATAGTCCATCTGACACCTGTCATGAGCAAAATTCTTCTTCTTTATCTCAATCTTCATTTCTATTGTTATTCAGGAAACTCTGGGATAGTTTTCCCTTTCTTTCCCCTTCAAGGGAATATACCTCGACTGTGCCTGAACCATCTTTTCTTTGAAGGAGCCCCATTGATCAGCTACCATTTTACCCCCAACAATTAATTCCAACTTATTTGTCCAGATCCGTTCTTACCCCCATTGAAGTTTTCCCCAGTTAATTATCCTTACTCTGGCTAGTTAATTGTCCCTTTCCTTCGTATTCCAGGTGCAATCTCACTGATGCCCTGTACAGTTGTAGTAAGAATCCCTACTATTATACTCCATCCCCCCATTGCAATGACGGCCAATAATTGATCTCAGTTAGTGCTCTGTGGGATCTGACATTCACAAGACCATAAGATATAGGAGCAGAATTAGGCCACTTGGCCCATCGAGTCTGCTCCGCCATTCAATCATGGCTGATATTTTCTCATTCCCATTCTCCTGCCTTCTCCCCATAACCCCTGATCCCCTTATTAATCAAGAACCTAACTATCTCGGTCTTAAAGACACTCAGTGATTTGGCCCCCACAGCCTTCTGCAGCAAAGAGTTCCACAGATTCGCCACCCTCTGGCTGAAGAAATTCCTCCTCATCTCTGTTTTAAAGGATCGTCCCTTTAGTCTGAGATTGTGATTGACATCCATGTACCTATATTGCAGATGGGGGTGGAGCTTCCTGATCCTTCACAAGCAAATCACGTACCAGCAATCACTGTGGGGGCTCCTGAGGAATAAATAAACATTTTGACGAGGTCCTAGAGTGGGAAAAGGTTGGGGAAAGATCCTATACATACAGGGAGTCTACCCATGGCATGTTTCACCACAGCTAGGGAGGGCAAGGAGGAGTTAAAATATAATGTTGGTGCACACAGCTCACAGGGGCTTGTTCAATAGTAACAATAGGACAGGTCACGTTCATCTCTACCCTGATCTGTTGAGCTGCTTGCAGAAAAATACTTTTCACTGTACCTCGGTACACGTGACAATAATCCAATCCAATCCAATAGCAAATGTTACTTACCCACTATGCCCACAATACAGTATCCTATGATGGCAAAAAAGAAGATTAAACAGCAGATGATGTCCGTGCAGCTCCTGCAGGGGACAGAGACCGTGACAGAACAAGTTAGTAACAAGCTAAGACACAACTGCAGCGTTACATGACATCATTGTACGACAGTTATCCCAGATTGCAGACCGACGCTACGCTAAAAGAACACAAGCACAAATTTCCATGCAGTCTGTCTTCCAGATAGGGAGGGCTGCTACCTTTTGCCAGTTCCAAACTGAACTGGAATGAGTTGGAGGGCAAGAATGAGGTCTGGGTTTGTTTTGGGGTTTGCTTGACTGATGATCAAAACTCTGGCTTTCCAGCTTCTCAGTTATAAAGGCAACCTGGAAGAGAGCTGGATGCCCCAGGTTCAGCCGCTGGACGAAGCGGAGTTAGTTGAACTGAGCAGCTAAGGAGAAGGATCTGTAAAGGCTCCTGCTCTACCTCACCAAGCAGTGAAGCAGTGGACAGCCTGGGTGTAGATATCAAATAAGGGTTTGGCTGCAATGCCTCAATTATCCCCTCACCATTCGGTGTTGAATCTGATACAAAGAACAGACATTTGTGTAGATATTGGAGGGAGACAGATGCCTCTGGGACTGTACCCAGTGTGTCCGAGCTATTGAGGGAATGGTGGGAATGGATAGAATACAGGGGAGGAAACGCATGATAAGACTGGAAACAGAGACACTATCACCATCGGCTGGATCATACATACCAACACGGAGCAGGAGAGGCCATTTAGCCCTTCAAACCTCCACTGCCATGGAATAAGATCATGGCCTGTCACCCCCTTGTTTACCAAGAATCTATCCCCCTCGACCTAAAAAATATTCAATGATCCTGCATCCACCATCTGTTCAAGAAGAAAGTTCTGGAGACTCACAACCTCAGAAAAAATTTCACCTCATCCCAGTTTTAAATGGTGACCCCCTTATTTTTAAACAGTGGGGCAGCACGGTGGCACAGTGGTTAGCATTGCTGCCTACGGCGCTGAGGATCAGGGTTCGAATCCCGGCCCCGGGTCACTGTCCGTGTGGAGTTTGCACATTCTCCCCGTGTTTGCGTGGGTCTCACCCCCACAGCCCAAAGATGGGCAGGGTAGGTGGATTGGCCACGCTAAATTGCCCCTTAATTGGAAAAAATAATTGGGTACTCTAAATTTATTTATTTTTTAAAATATTTTTAAAACTGTGACCCCAGTGTGAGACCATTCCACAAAAGGGAACATCCTCCCACATCCACCCTGTAAAAATCTCGAAGGATGTCGCATGTTTCAATCAAGTCATCAAGTCTTCTAAACTCCAGTGGATACAAGGACAGCCCGTCGAATCTTCCCTCATAAGACAACCTGCCCATTACTGATATTAAACTGGTAAACCACTTAGTGGCTTTCCACGTTTCTCATTAATAATGGTAACATACAAGATAGCTAAAGGCTCTAAACAGTCCCCACCAGTACTGTACCCCAGTTTTATACAGTGACAGACCCTTCCCCACCAGTACCCCAGTGTTATACAGTGACAGACCCATCCCCACCAGTACTGTACCCCAGTGTTATACAGTGACAGACCCATCCCCACCAGTACTGTACCCCAGTGTTATACAGTGACAGACCCGTCCCCACCAGTACTGTACCCCACTGTTATACAGTGACAGACCCTTCCCCACCAGTACTGTACCCCAGTGTGACAGACCCGTCCCCACCAGTACTGTACCCCACTGTTATACAGTGACAGACACGTCCCCACCAGTACTGTACCCCACTGTTATACAGTGACAGACACGTCCCCACCAGTACTGTACCCCAGTGTTATACAGTGACAGACCCATTCCCACCAGTACTGTACCCCAGTGTTATACAGTGACAGACCCATTCCCACCAGTACTGTACCCCACTGTTATACAGTGACAGACCCGTCCCCACCAGTACCCCAGTGTTATACAGTGACAGACCCGTCCCCACCAGTACCCCAGTGTTATACAGTGACAGGCCCGTCCCCATCAGTACTGTACCCCAGTGTTATACAGTGACTGATCCGTCCCCACCAGTACTGTACCCCACTGTTATACAGTGACAGACCCGTCCCCACCAGTACTGTACCCCAGTGTTATACAGTGACAGACCCGTCCCCATCAGTACTGTACCCCAGTGTTATACAGTGACAGACCCTTCCCCACCAGAACTGTACCCCAGTGTTATACAGTGACAGACCCACCCCATCAGTACTGTACCCCGGTGTTATACAGTGACAGACCCACCCCATCAGTACTGTACCTCACTGTTATACAGTGACAGACACGTCCCCACCAGTACTGTACCAGAATGTTATACAGTGACAGACCCACCCCCACCAGTACTGTACCCCAGTGTTATACAGTGACAGACCCGTCCCCACCAGTACTGTACCCCAGTGTTATACAGTGACAGACCCACCCCCAATAGTACTGTACCCCACTGTTATACAGTGACAGACCCATCCCCACCAGTACTGTACCCCAGTGTTATACAGTGACAGACCCGTCCCCACCAGTACTGTACCCCAGTGTTATACAGTGACAGACCCGTCCCCACCAGTACTGTACCCCAGTGTTATACAGTGACAGACCCGTCCCCACCAGTACTGTACCCCACTGTTATACAGTGACAGACCCGTCCCTATCAGTACTGTGCCCCAGTGTTATACAGTGACAGACCCTTCCCCATCAGCACTGTACCCCAGTGTTATACAGTGACAGACCCGTCCCTGCCAGTACTGTACCCCACTGTTATACAGTGACAGACCCGTCCCCACCAGTACTGTACCCCAGTGTTATACAGTGACAGACCCGTCCCCACCAGTACTGTACCCCAGTGTAATACAGTGACAGACCCGTCCCCACCAGTACTGTACCCGTGTTATACAGTGACAGACCCTTCCCCACCAGTACTGTACCCCACTGTTATACAGTGACAGACCATTCCCCATCAGTACTGTACCCCAGTGTTATACAGTGACAGACCCGTCCCCACCAGTACTGTACCCCAGTGTTATACAGTGACAGACCAGTCCCCACCAGCACTGTACCCCAGTGTTATACAGTGACAGACACGTCCCCACCAGTACTGCACCCCACTGTTATACAGTGACAGACCCGTCCCCACCAGTACCCCAGTGTTATACAGTGACAGACCCGTCCCCACCAGTACTGTACCCCACTGTTATACAGTGACAGACCCGTCCCCACCAGTACCCCAGTGTTATACAGTGACAAACCAGTCCCCACCAGTACTGTACCCCACTGTTATACAGTGACAGACCCGTCCCCACCAGTACCCCAGTGTTATACAGTGACAAACCAGTCCCCACCAGTACTGTACCCCACTGTTATAGTGACAGACCCGTCCCCACCAGTACTGTACCCCACTGTTATACAGTGACAGACCCGTCCCCACCAGTACTGTACCCCAGTGTTATACAGTGACAGACACGTCCCCACCAGTACTGCACCCCACTGTTATACAGTGACAGACCCGTCCCCACCAGTACCCCAGTGTTATACAGTGACAGACCCGTCCCCACCAGTACTGTACCCCACTGTTATACAGTGACAGACCCGTCCCCATCAGTACTGTACCCCAGTGTTATACAGTGACAGACCCGTCCCCACCAGTACTGTACCCCACTGTTATACAGTGACAGACCCGTCCCCACCAGTACCCCAGTGTTATACAGTGACAAACCAGTCCCCACCAGTACTGTACCCCAGTGTTATACAGTGACAGACCCGTCCCCACCAGTACTGTACCCCACTGTTATACAGTGACAGACCCGTCCCCACCAGTACCCCAGTGTTATACAGTGACAAACCAGTCCCCACCAGTACTGTACCCCACTGTTATAGTGACAGACCCGTCCCCACCAGTACTGTACCCCACTGTTATACAGTGACAGACCCGTCCCCATCAGTACTGTACCCCAGTGTTATACAGTGACAGACCCGTCCCCACCAGTACTGTACCCCAGTGTGACAGACCCGTCCCCATCAGTACTGTACCCCACTGTTATACAGTGACAGACCCGTGCCCATCAGTACTGTACCCCAGTGTGACAGACCCGTCCCCATCAGTACTGTACCCCATTGTTAGACAGTGACAGACCCGTCCCCACCAATACTGTACCCCAGTGTTATACAGTGACAGACACGTCCCCATCAGTACTGTACGCCACTGTTAGACAATGACAGACCCGCCACATCAGTACTGTACCCCACTGTTATACAGTGACAGACCCGTCCCCACTAGTACTGTACCCCAGTGTGACAGACCCACCCCATCAGTACTGTACCCCACTGTTATACAGTGACAGACCCGTCCCCACCAGTACTGTGCCCCAGTGTTATACAGTGACAGACCCATCCCACCAGTACTGTACCCTACTGTTATACAGTGACAGACCTGTCCCCACCAGTACTGTACCCCACTGTTATACAGTGACAGACCCTTCCCCACCAGTACTGTGCCCCAGTGTTATCCAGTGACAGGCCCGTCCCCATCAGTACTGTACCCCAGTGTTACACAGTGACAGACACGTCCCCACCAGTACTGTACCCCAGTGTTATACAGTGACAGCAATTAGGGATGGGCAACAAATATTGGCATCTCCAGCAACCCCCACATTCTCTGGAGAATAAGGAAGTGGGGAGAGATGGTGTCATCCAGCTAAAAATACTCTCTCCAGACAGGAGCCAAATCTGGGACTGCAAAATTCACAACTTGTACTTTAATTGAAGGAATGACAGGGTTGAAATGGCACAAAATGCTTAAATTACTTATCGAGAACAGAAAGCTATATTTCATCCAACCTTTTTGAAATCGGCCCTCTGAATGATGGATCAAACTTCTTTGGCTCACCTGAAACACACAAACAGAAACATTAAAATATGTATACTTATAGATTTATGTGAAATAAAGATATATAGCATGCAACGTCTGCTACAACAAGCAACTTGTTATATTGCACCAGGATACTGAAAACAGATGTATACAGATAATCGCGATATCAATGTCACCTGTAGCATCAGAGAATCCCTACAGTTCACAAGGAGACCGTTTGATCCATTTAGCCAGCACTGACCCTCGGAAACAGCACCCTATGTAGGCCAACTCCACCGCCCTGTCCCCAAAACCCCACCTAACCTGGACTGTGGGATGAAACCGGAGGAAACCCACACAGACATGGGGAGAAAGTGCAGATTCCACACAGACAGACAGTCACCCGAGGTGGGAATTGAAGCCGGTTCCCTGCTGCTGTGAGGCAGCAGTGCTAACCACTGTGCTACCGTGCTGCTTTCACTGCAGCAATGCGGTGTTTCAGTAGAAAGATGCTAAACATGAACTTGAGTAGTACATCATGGGTGGATCCAGACGCAGGGGGTGACCAGGGTTTCTCTGGTGAAGACCCACCATCAAGAGCAACGGGCAGATTGGCCTCACCGGCCCAGTTCACGGCCTAGTTCTTGACAGGCCCTGAGGCAGCTTATTGAACGGAGACTGACGTTTTATGCTCTATATTGTGCAAACCAAGGTTTCCACATTGACTTAAGAAACCTGACAAACGTTTTGCAATTCCTCCGTTCGCTGTTTTGCAGTATGTTTGCTTCGGAGTTGCTTTTAAAAAGTCACCAAATGGTTTAAATTTAAAAAAGTTACCAATTTTTTTTTTTTAATGCACAAAAAATAAACGAGAGCCACACTTTACAACAGTCTCCCCACTCTCCTCTCACTCTATCCTCTGGTTTCTACAGGAGTTACCACCCAACATACCTGTCACCTCTTCACGGATTGGACAAAGACATGGACGTTAACATTTCTTTCTGATCCAGGTCGGTGTACAATGTTACCGTACAGAATAGAACAGGAGCTTTGGCAGGGTGGTTAACAGTGCAGAGTTTAATCCCTGGGAAGGGGCAGTGTATATCTGCTCCTGACGGTTCACGGAGTAATGGCATGATTGGACATTGAGCCAAACAGTGAAGGAACCGCCTGCTCAGTTAGTTGATCGCAGCCAAGCTGGGGGGTAACGCTAATACAATGGCGTCGATGTTCTCTGGGTTAGTTCCTATTTGCTGGGGAGTGAGTTTATGTGAATGGCAGGTTGGAACCCCTTCCACAAGTCGAATATTGTGCTGATGTCTATCGACTGGATTCATAGGAAGGCTGTTCATTTGAGCAATGTCTTGTGAGGGTCAGTGCCAATGGTGGCAGAAACCAACATATTCAGAGAGACAAGAAACCCCAGGGTAATAAAACCAACTGCTAACAACAGGTCCTTGGCACACCCATTCCCAGTGGGGCGCCCGTCCTCACTCGCAGTGCCCCGTGGGGCGCCCGTCCTCACTCGCACCCCGTGGGGCGCCCGTCCTCACTCGCACCCCGTGGGGCGCCCGTCCTCACTCGCACCCCGTGGGGCGCCCGTCCTCACTCGAACCCGTGGGGCGCCCGTCCTCACTCGCACCCCGTGGGGCGCCCGTCCTCACTCGCAGCGCCCCGTGGGGCGCCCGTCCTCACTCGCACCCCGTGGGGCGCCCGTCCTCACTCGCAGTGCCCCGTGGGGCGCCCGTCCTCACTCGCAGTGCCCCGTGGGGCGCCTGTCCTCACTCGCAGTGCCCCGTGGGGCGCCCGTCCTCACTCGCACCCCCCCGTGGGGCACCCGTCCTCACTCGCACCCCGTGGGGCGCCCGTCCTCACTCGCAGTGCCCCGTGGGGCGCCCGTCCTCACTCGCACCCCGTGGGGCGCCCGTCCTCACTCGCAGTGCCCCGTGGGGCGCCCGTCCTCACTCGCACTGTGTGACACCAGCCCTCGCTTATCCCACGGAGGTGTTGGCCCTCACCTACACCCTGCTGGGCGCAGGCCTTCACTGGGAACAGCCCTTTTTTTGCTCCGATCTGTGCCCTGAGTAATCATACATGTTGTTTTTGTCTAAAGAAAAGGTTTTGGAAAATGTGACCATGCCTGTTTAAAAAGAACTTTGCCACATTCCCAAGAGTAATGAATCAGCTGCAAAAAATCTACTCCATAATCCAAAACAGAGAAATAACATCAGAATACACAGAGCAGCACGGCGGTGCAGTGGGTTAGCACTGTTGCCTCACGGCGCCGAGGTCCCGGTTTGATCCTGGCTCTGGGTCACTGTCTATGCTGGTTTAGCTCACTGAGCTAAATCGCTGGCTTTGAAAGCATCCCAAGCAGGCCAGCAGCACGGTTCGATTCCCGTACCAGCCTCCCCGGACAGGCGCCGGAATGTGGCGACTAGGGGCTTTTCACAGTAACTTCATTGAAGCCTACTCGTGACAATGAGCGATTTTCATTTTCATTTTTCATGTGGAGTTTGAACATTCTCCCCGTGTCTGCGTGGGTTTCGCCCCCTCAACCCAAAGATGTGCAGGGTAGGTGGATTGGCCACGCTAAATTGCCCCTTAATTGGGAAAAAAAAGAATTGGATACTCTAAATTTATAACAAAAAAAAAATACAAGAGGAGGAGGCATGTGGGGCGGGATTCTCCCGCAATCGGGATGGCCCAACGCTGGCGGCAAGAACGGCGCGACCACTCCGGCGTCAGGCCACCCGGAAGTTGCGGAATCCTTCGCACTGCTGGGTGCTAGGCCAGCAGCGGAGAGGATGGTACCGCGCAAACTGGCGGCGAGGGGCGGCGAGGGGCGCCGTGGTCACGCGCATGCGCAGCGGGTTTCTTCTCCGCGAAGGCCATGGTGGAGCCCTACAGGGGCCGACGCGGAAGGAAGGAGTGGCCCCATGGCACAGGCCCGCCCTCAGATCAGTGTGCAATATGCTCCAATCGCGGGCCAGGCCACCGTGTGGCCGGATCCCCCCCCCCCCCCCCCCCCCACCCCCCACCCCCCACCCCCGAGGACTCCAGTAGATGGTCTACCAGCCAGGTCCTGCCGTAATGGACCATGTCCATTACATGCTGGCGGGACTGGCCGAAAATTGGCGGCCACTCGGCCCATCGCGGGCCAGAGAATTGCCAGGAGGGGCCACTGCCAATGGCGCCCGGCCGGCGGGCGTGAACCCCACCCCCGCCCGAAAACTGGCACCAAAGAATTTGGCAGCCGGCGTCGGAACGGGATTCACGCCGCCCCCCCCGACAATTCTCCGACCCGGCGGGGGCTCGGAGAATCCCGCTCGCAGTCTCTCAAAGCTGCTCACTAACTGCAAAAATCCATTCTGAAAGCAGCCTGCAGCAAATATAAACATTCTGGATTAATTATATTTAGCTCTTATTTGAGGGGCTGTCAATTTAATTAATTAGTTTCACAGGCGCTTCAATAAAGTATAAAAAGGAGTTGGCCAGTCCCTTATTCAGTTTGAGAAATTGAACCGGAGGATGGATGAGGAAAAGAAGCCGCCGGAAGGAAAACGCCAGCCGAAGGCAGCAAGACAATCCAGGAAGGAGAGTTACTCCATCTACTGAAAATGAAATGAAAATCGCTTATTGTCACGAGTAGGCTTCAATGAAGTTACTGTGAAAAGCCCCTAGTCGCCACATTCCAGCGCCTGTCCGGGGAGGCTGGTACGGGAATCGAACCATGCTGCTGGCCTGCTTGGTCTGCTTTAAAAGCCAGCAATTTAGCCCAGTGAGCTAAACCTACATCTACATCTGCAAAATGATGAAGCAGGTTCAACCCGATACCGGCATCTCCTCCAAGGCCGTCACCATCATCAACAACATCTTCGGGTGCTTCCTGCCTGGCCCATTACAACAAGCGCAGCACCATCAGCTCGCGCGAGATCCAGACCGCTATGTGCCTGCTGCTGCCCGGGGTACTGGCCAAGCACACCATGTTGGAAGGAGAAAAGGCAGTGACCAAGTACACCAGCTCCAATAAAACTGTACACTGGTCTGAACAAATAATCCAGACCCATACCGGCGCCTCCCGCTCCTGCACCAGGAGCAGCCCATTCCCAGGCCAGCCAGCACACTCCCAATCCCAGTCCCACTTCCACACCAGCCAGCACACTCCCAATCCCAGTCCCAGGCCCTGGGCAGCCAGCCTACTCCCATTCCCAGTCCCAGGCCAGCCAGCACACTCCCATTCCCAGTCCCAGCCCCTGGGCAGCCAGCCTACTCCCATTCCCAGTCCCACTTCCACACCAGCCAGCCACTCCCAGTCCCAGTCCCAGGCCCTGGGCAGCCAGCACACTCCCAGTCCCAGTCCCAGGCCCTGGGCAGCCAGCACACTCCCAGTCCCAGGCCCTGGGCAGCCAGCCTACTCCCAATCCCAGTCCCAGGTCCTGGGCAGCCAGCACACTCCCAATCCCAGTCCCAGCCCCTGGGCAGCCAGCCTACTCCCATTCCCAGTCCCACTTCCACACCAGCCAGCCACTCCCAGTCCCAGTCCCAGGCCCTGGGCAGCCAGCACACTCCCAGTCCCAGGCCCTGGGCAGCCAGCCTACTCCCAATCCCAGTCCCAGGCCCTGGGCAGCCAGCACACTCCCAATCCCATTCCCAGTCCCTGGGCAGCCAGCCTACTCCCAATCCCAGTCCCAGGCCCTGGGCAGCCAGCACACTCCCAATCCCAGTCCCAGGCCCTGGGCAGCCAGCCTACTCCCATTCCCAGTCCCAGGGCTACCAGCACACTCCCAATCCCAGTCCCAGGGCCACCAGCACACTCCCAATCCCAATCCCAGGGCCACCAGCACACTCCCAATCCCAGTCCCAGCCCCTGGGCAGCCAGCCTACTCCCATTCCCAGTCCCAGGGCTACCAGCACACTCCCAATCCCAGTCCCAGGGCCACCAGCACACTCCCAATCCCAATCCCAGGGCCACCAGCACACTCCCAATCCCAGTCCCAGCCCCTGGGCAGCCAGCCTACTCCCATTCACAGTGCCACTTCCACACCAGCCAGCCACTCCCAATCACACAGAAGCATCGTTCACCAACCACGTGATGGTTTATAGAAGCACTTCAGTATTTCCCAACTTCAACCTTCCAGGAGGAATGCATCTCATTCCCCACTCCTTCCTGGAAACACCAATGGATACTGGCACATCCACAATATTAACCAATGGGTACTGGCACATCCACAATATTAACCAATGGGTACTGGCACATCCACAATATTAACCAATGGGTACTGGCACATCCACAATATTAACCAATGGGTACTGGCACATCCACAATATTAACCAATGGGTACTGGCACATCCACAATATTAACCAATGGGTACTGGCACATCCACAATATTAACCAATGGGTACTGGCACATCCACAATATTAACAAGGCTGCCTGACTGTCAGTAAGAATTGTCTCCGTTAGATCACGGGACTATCAAGGTGGTTTAAAGTTAACTAGTGGGGCAGTCAGGTTTTTCTTGTTAACATTTTGCATATTCATGTACGTTCATGTACGATACTGGAAGCATCTTCCTGTTCTCGATGTTTGCAGGGCTGTTACATCGAGTGTGACAACTGGGGGAATGGTACCTGTGAATTTCATCGATGATTTACACAGAGGAAACAAAAAACAATGTGCTAAACATCAACACACCACACCCAAGACCAGCTCAAACATTACACGGGAACACCCAGTTTATTCTTAGCTAGCAATCCCTTCATTATTCTGACTTTTTATTCTACTACTTTATGCTTCATAACATTACACATTCAATGTCTTTTTATTGATAATTATAAAAGGTATCAACAGGTGGCACAGTGGTTAGCACTGCTGCCTCACAGCACCAGGGACTCGGGTAGCACGGTAGACAAGTGGTTGGCACTGCTGCCTCACAGCACCAGGGACTTGGGTAGCACGGTAGACAAGTGGTTGGCACTGCTGCCTCACAGCACCAGGGACTCGGGTAGCACGGTAGACAAGTGGTTGGCACTGCTGCCTCACAGCACCAGGGTCGGCACAGTGGTCAGCACTGCTGCCTCACAGCACCAGGGACCCGGGGCAGCACAGTCGCACAGTGGTTAGCACTGCTGCCTCACAGCACCAGGGACCCGGGGCAGCACAGTCGCACAGTGGTTAGCACTGCTGCCTCACAGCACCAGGGACCCGGGGCAGCACAGTCGCACAGTGGTTAGCACTGCTGCCTCACAGCACCAGGGACCCGGGGCAGCACAGTCGCACAGTGGTTAGCACTGCTGCCTCACAGCACCAGGGACCCGGGGCAGCACAGTCACACAGTGGTTAGCACTGCTGCCTCACCACCAGGGACCCGGGGCAGCATGGTAGCACAGTGGTTAGCACTGCTGCCTCACCACCAGGGACCCGGGGCAGCATGGTAGCACAGTGGTTAGCACTGCTGCCTCAGCAACAGGGATCCGGGTCAGCATGGTGGCACAGTGGTTATCACTGCTGCCTCACAGCAGCAGGGATCCAGGTCGGCACGGGGGCACAGTGGTTAGCACTGCTGCCTCACAACAGCAGGGATCCAGGTCGGCACGGGGGCACAGTGGTTAGCACTGCTGCCTCAGCACCAGGGGCCCGAGTCGGCACGGGGGCACAGTGGTTAGCACTGCTGCCTCACAGCACCAGGGGCCCAGGTCGGCACAGTGGTCAGCACTGCTGCCTCACTGTGCCAGGGACCCTGGGCAGCACAGTAGCAGAGTGGCCGGCACTGTTGCATCACAGCGCTAGGGACCCGGGTTCAATTCCGACCTCGGGTGACTGTCTGTGCGGAGTCTGCACGTTCTCCAAGTGTCTGTGTGGGTTTCCTCCGGGTGCTCCGGTTTTCTCCCACAGTCCAAAGATGAGGTTAGGTGGATTGGCCAGGCCCCATTGTGCCCATGAAGGTGCAGGTTATGGGGTAATTGGGAAATGGCAGAGAAGTGGGTTGGATAGAATGCTCTTGTCAGTGCCTTCAGTACAGCCCCTGCGGGGAGAGGGAGTTAACGTTTTTGAGTTGAATATGACTGCTTTAGAATTATTGAATATTTCCACCACCAGCTTTTTATTCCAGATATCCAGCATCTGCAGTCTTTTGTTTTTATTTTAATCTGTTTTGCGTTGCTTGGGGCAAGGAAAAAGTGGCCAGGTCCCCGGCAAGAACGCCCTGCACTTCCAATAGCACCATGAGATCATTCACAAACTCCTAAAGCCGGCACCTCAGACAGTTCAGCACTCCTTTGGTACTGCACTGGAATGTTAGCTTGGATTCTGTGAACATGTTTCTGGAGTGGGACTTGAACACACAGCCTTCTTTTAAACAGAAACTCAATATGGGTGTGTGCATTGTCGTTGCTTATGTGGGAGTTCCTATTGCTCCTTTGGCACCGTCTAACTCTACTCTTCAGTTTGAGACAAGCCAAGAATAACGATGATACAGACTTCTAGCACAAAACAATCTCACTGCATCCTGCACTTATGACCTGTCAGAGTTCGGCAACTTCAGATCTTAGAAATTAAATCATGAATTCCAGAAATACACGAACACCCATCAGCTGGGTGCAGACGCCAACCTCTGATCGAGATTCTCTACACAAAACATGAACTATCTTTTCTCTTTACAGGCACCGTTGAGATGTGTTTGGTTGATCTTTGTAAGCAGTGCACAGTTTTTTTTTTACAGACACGCAACCCTCATTGTTTTTGAGGTAACGTGTGGCCACCACAGGAAACTGGCTGCTCTCGGAGCTCTGCTGTGCCAGGTGATATTATTCCAAACATCAGACAAGATGGCAACGCAAGGCAAAAGGATGCAAAATCCATTAAAGAAATTAAATGTCTGAGAGTTGGGGTGGGGAAGGGGTCTACATAGTGGCACTGGAAACAATGAGCTTGAGTGGGAGTTGTGGCTACTTCGACATCCTGCTGTTGCTGCTGTTTAATGAAATAAACACGTAAAAGAGGAAACGGTTCATATACTGACTTCTCACCTAAAATATCCAAGTTATTGAAACCATGAGCTACTCTGGACAGTGGATGACATTATGTCGGCAGATAATAGAGTCCGTTTGCGCATTGTAACCTCCCACTGGAATAAATCAGGAGCGAGTCCATTTGATTGAGCATTTATTGAGAAACAAATACAATTAAAGAAAGAATTTCCCTCTGAATGGCTGGCATGCCACATGATCTCACAATGTATCTTTGTTTTGTTATTGGTTTGTTATTTACAGCACAGGAGGCTATTTGGCCCATCGTGTCTGCACCAGATCCCAAAAGAGCAACCCCAGCTAGTCCCATTCCCAGCTAGTCCCATTCCCAGCTAGTCCCATTCCCAGCTAGTCCCGTTTCCCAGCTAGTCCCGTTTCCCAGCTAGTCCCGTTTCCCAGCTAGTCCCGTTTCCCAGCTAGTCCCATTCCCAGCTAGTCCCATTCCCAGCCAGTCCCATTCCCAGCCAGTCCCATCCCCAGCTAGTCCCGTTTCCCAGCTAGTCCCATCCCCAGCTAGTCCCGTTTCCCAGCTAGCCCCGTTTCCCAGCCAGTCCCATTCCCAGCTAGTCCCGTTTCCCAGCTAGTCCCATCCCCAGCTAGTCCCATTTCCCAGCTAGTCCCATTCCCAGCCAGTCCCATTCCCAGCTAGTCCCATTTCCCAGCTAGTCCCATTCCCAGCTAGTCCCATCCCCAGCTAGTCCCATCCCCAGCTAGTCCCATTCCCAGCTAGTCCCATTCCCAGCTAGTCCCGTTTCCCAGCTAGTCCCGTTCCCAGCTAGTCCCGTTCCCAGCCAGTCCCGTTTCCCAGCTAGTCCCATTCCCAGCTAGTCTCATTCCCAGCTAGTCCCGTTCCCAGCTAGTCCCGTTCCCAGCTAGTCCCGTTTCCCAGCTAGTCCCGTTCCCAGCTAGTCCCGTTCCCAGCCAGTCCCATTCCCAGCTAGTCCCATTCCCAGCTAGTCCCGTTCCCAGCTAGTCCCATTCCCAGCTAGTCCCATTCCCAGTCAGTCCCATCCCCAGCTAGTCCCATTCCCAGCTAGTCCCATTCCCAGTCAGTCCCATCCCCAGCTAGTCCCATTCCCAGCTAGTCCCGTTCCCAGCCAGTCCCATTCCCAGCTAGTCCCATTCCCAGCTAGTCCCATTCCCAGCTAGTCCCGTTTCCCAGCTAGTCCCATTCCCAGCCAGTCCCATTCCCAGTCAGTCCCATCCCCAGCTAGTCCCGTTCCCAGTTAGTCCCGTTTCCCAGCTAGTCCCATTCCCAGCTAGTCCCGTTTCCCAGCTAGTCCCGTTTCCCAGCTAGTCCCGTTTCCCAGCCAGTCCCATTCCCAGCTAGTCCCATTTCCCAGCTAGTCCCGTTTCCCAGCTAGTCCCGTTTCCCAGCCAGTCCCATTCCCAGCTAGTCCCATTCCCAGCCAGTCCCATTCCCAGCCAGTCGCATTCCCAGCCAGTCCCATCCCCAGCTAGTCCCGTTTCCCAGCTAGTCCCGTTTCCCAGCTAGTCCCGTTTCCCAGCTAGTCCCATTCCCAGCTAGTCCCGTTTCCCAGCCAGTCCCATTCCCAGCTAGTCCCATCCCCAGCTAGTCCCGTTTCCCAGCTAGCCCCGTTTCCCAGCTAGTCCCATTCCCAGCTAGTCCCGTTCCCAGCTAGTCCCGTTCCCAGCTAGTCCCGTTCCCAGCCAGTCCCATTCCCAGCTAGTCCCATTCCCAGCTAGTCCCATTCCCAGCTAGTCCCATTCCCAGTCAGTCCCATCCCCAGCTAGTCCCGTTCCCAGTTAGTCCCGTTCCCAGCTAGTCCCATTCCCAGCTAGTCCCATTCCCAGCTAGCCCCGTTTCCCAGCTAGTCCCATTTCTCAGCTAGTCCCGTTCCCAGCTAGTCCCGTTTCCCAGCTAGTCCCATTCCCAGCTAGTCCCATTCCCAGCTAGTCCCATTCCCAGCTAGTCCCGTCCCCAGCTAGTCCCGTTCCCAGCTAGTCCCGTTCCCAGCTAGTCCCATTCCCAGCTAGTCCCATTCCCAGCTAGTCCCGTTTCCCAGCTAGTCCCGTTCCCAGCTAGTCCCATTTCCCAGCTAGTCCCATTCCCAGCTAGTCCCATTCCCAGCTAGTCCCATTCCCAGCTAGTCCCGTTTCCCAGCTAGTCCCATTCCCAGCCAGTCCCATTCCCAGCTAGTCCCGTTCCCCAGCCCTATCTCCATAGCCTCTAAATTCATCACTTTCAAAGATAGATCCAGCTCTCTTTTGAAACCTCCAATGGAATCCACCTCTACCTCTCTCCCAGACAGCACATGCCAAACCACAACAACTCTCTGAGTGAAGATGTTTCTCCTCATCTCACTCCGAGCTCTCTTGCTGACCATCTGGAAATTGTGGCCCCGAGTCACTGACATACTAGTGGAAACAGAATATCCTTCTTTACCCTGTCAAAATTGTTCAGAATTGTGAACCTCGCAATAAGGTCACCTCCTAATCATCTCTGCTCCAAGGAGAACAAGCCCAATTTCTCCAATCTTTCCCTGTATCTAAAACTCCTCATTCCTGGTATCATTCTAGTAAATCTCCTCTGCACTCTCTCCAGGTCTTTAACATCCTTCCCTTAAATAAGGTGCCCAGAACTGAACACAATACTCCAAATGTGGTCTGACCAATGATTTGTAGAGGTGCAGCATGACTTCTTTGCTTTTATACTCTCTGCCTTTATTTATAAACCCAAGGATGCTCTAAGCCTTCTTAACAACTGTTTCAGCTTGTCTGGCCACCTTCAGAGAATTATGCTCTTGAATCCCGAGGTCCCTGTGCCTCTGTACTCCCCTCAAAGCTGTACCATTGAGCCTGTATTGTCTCCCCGTGTTTCTTCTCCCAAAATGCATTACCTCATTTCACTGCATTGAAGTTCATCTACCAGGTGTCTGTCCAATTGGCCACTTCATATCCCTCTGAAATCACTCAGCATCATCCTCACACTTCCCTATTCTCCTTAACTTAGTATTATCTGCAGATTCTGGTCTCAACACCCAATTCTAAATCATTTACATAAATCAGAAAAAGCCAGGGACCCACACTGAGACCTGGGGAACATCACTTTCAACTCGTCTCCAGTCTGAGAAATGCCATCTATACCTACCCTCCGTTTCCTATCTAACAATGAGAATGATAATAATCGCTTATTGTCACAAATAGGCTTCAATTAAGTTACTGTGAAAAGTCCCTAGTCGCCACATTCCAGCGCCTATTCGGGGAGGCTGGTTCAGGAATTGAACCCGCGCTGCTGCCTTGTTCTGCATTACAAGCCGGCTGTTTAGCCCACTGTGCTAAACGAGCCCCTTACCTCTGAGCCAACATCTAATCCATGCTGCCAAGGACACATCAATCCCAAACATTTTAATTTGCTAACCAACCTGCCATGTGACACCGTATCAATTGCTTTCTGAAAGTCCAAATGTACAACATCCACAACACCACCTTCACCCATTGCCTGGGTCACCTCGTCAAAGAACTCAATTAAATTTGTCAGACATGACCTGCCCTTGACAAAGCCTTGTTGACTGTCTAGTATTAACTGTCTTTTCTCTATGTGTATATTTATCTAATCCATTATGGCCTCCATCAGTTTTCCCACTTTCGATGTCAAGCTAACAGGTCTGTAGTTTCCAGGGTTATCCTTTGCCTCTTTCTTAAAGTAAGAAGTCTTACAACACTAGGTACTTTAACCTGGTGCTGTAAGACTTCTTACTGTGCTCACCCCAGTCCAACGCCGGCATCTCCACACCTTTCTTAAAGAACTGCGTCACATTTGCAATCCTCTAATCTCCTGGGACTAATGCTGTGGTCAGAGAGGCCTGGAAAATTTCAACGGCTCCGCAATATGCTCCCTTACCTCTCTCAGCAGTCTGGGATACATCCCATCCGGGCCTGGCGACCTCTCTATCTGAATTTTAGCCATTTTAGCACCTTTTCTTTATCTATCACTATACTGCTCAGTTGCTCAACACCCACATTTTAAACTGGGCCATTGTCACCATCTTCTAATTTGGTAAAGACAGAAGCAAAGTACTCATTTAGTATCACTGTCAGACTCTCCACTTCAGTGAGCGGTTTATCCTTCTTGTCCCTTATGGGCCGCACTCTATCCTTCACTAATCTTTTACCATTAATATGTTTAAAGAACATTTTACTATTTGATTTAGCACAGCCTGCTATCCTTTCCTCACGTTTCCTCCTAGACGTCCTTGTTTCAGCCTTGGCCTCAGAAGGTATAACACCTGCTCCTTTATCTCCTCCCTGTTACCATCTCAGGCCCTAAAAGTGAGGCAGCGCTTCTAGTTCACCTCCTTCAAACTGGTCTATTGTATGTGCTGCTCCCAGTGCGGTCTACTCTACACTGGAGAGTAAACTCAGACTGGGTGACCTATTTGCAGAACACCTCCAGTCCGCCCACAAACAGGACCCAGACCTTCCTGTCGCTGCCATTTCAACTCACCGTCCCGCTCTCCCGTCCACATGTCCGTCCTTGGCCTGCTGCAATGTTCCAGTGAAGCCCAATGCAAACTGGAGGAACAGCACCTCATGATCATAGATCATAGAATTTACAGTACAGGAGGCCATTTGGCCCATCGAGTCTGCACCGGCTCTTGGAAAGAGCACACTACCCAAGGTCAACACCTCCACCCTATCCCCATAACCCAGTAACCCCACCCAACACTAAGGGCAATTTTGGACACTAAGGGCAATTTATCATGGCCAATCCACCTAACCTGCACATCTTTGGACTGTGGGAGGAAACCGGAGCACCCGGAGGAAACCCACGCACACACGGGGAGAATGTGCAGACTCCGCACAGACAGTGACCCAGCCGGGAATCGAACCTGGGACCCTGGAGCTGTGAAGCGATTGTGCTATCCACAATGCTACTGTGCTGCCCTTATTCCGATTCCACCTTCCGATTAGGAACGTTACAGCCTTCCGGACTTATCGAATTCAACAACTTCAGACTGTGAACTCTCTCCTCCACCGTCACCCCATTTTTATTTCAATCAATTTATTTTCATTTCTTCCATCGATCTGTTTTCCCTCACCATTGCCCCCACCCCCTCCACTCCACCCCACTTGGGCCAACTGTTCCTAGTTGCCCTTTGACTCTGCTCACCTTTGTTGTGCCATTCACACATTCTAATCTCTTTCTCTGCCACTATCAACCCCTTCTCAGCCTTAATCACCCCCATTTACATTCCTTTTGTCTTCAGTCCTCGACACCTTTGGCAATCTCCACCTATTGCTGGCCCCCTATCCAGCCCCACCCCCGCCACACACAACAGTATAATTCTGACCCTATTTCCAGTTCTCGCCAGCGTTGACAAAGAGCCATCCAGACTCAAAACGTTAGCTCCCTTCTCTCCCCACAGAGGCTGTCAGACCTGCTGGGATTGTCCAGTATTTTCTGTTTTTGTTTCAAATTCCAGCATCCGCAGTAATTTGCTATTATTATTCCGGCATCCATCATACTCTTTTTTTTCCTTCTTTATTTTATCATCAATATCCTTAGTCATCCAGGGAACTCTAGCTTTGGATACCCCTTATTTATTCCTCATGGGTACGTACCTAGCTTGCACCCTATTCATCTCTCCATTGAAAGTCTCCCATTTATCATCCACTGTTTTATCCACTAAAATGTGTTTCCAATCAACCTGCTTCAGGTCAACTTTTAGACCCCTAAAATTTTCCCTTTTGGGATCTTAATCCACAACGGATTTCTATTCTTTTCCAATTTAATATTGAATTTTATTTTATGATCACTATTTTCCAACTGCTCCCCCACTCGGACATTCTCCACCTGATCTGGCTAATTTCCTAGGACCAGAGCTCCCTCCCCTTCTCTTCCCCCCCCCCCCCCCCCCACCCCACCCACCCCCGGTAGGACTGGAAATGTACTGTTCCAGAAAGTTCTTTTTCTCCCCTTCCGTGCCCCACACTATCTTTTTCCCAGTCTGCCTTAGGGTAATTGAAATCCCCAACAATCAAAACCCTACTTGCAGATTTCCATAATCTGCCTATAAATGCTCTATGCCACTTCCTCCCCACTATTTGGAGGTCTATTGTAAAGACCAAACAAGGTCACCGCTCACTTCCTGTTCCTCACCTCCAACCATATAGACTCTAATTCAGGAACTGCATCTCGTTCAAGATCTATGGCAGTATCTTTGACCAAGACCGCTACACCTCCTCCCTTTTACCCACCCTGTTCCTACTAAAAACTTTATAACCCGGATGTTAGGTATCCAGTCCTGTTGTGGCTTGAGCCATGTTTCTGTCAATGCTACTATGTCATATACCCCTAGAGCAATTTCTGCTTCCAGTTGCTCAATTTTGTTCACTATACTCCATGCATTTACACATACAATTTAACCCTGCCCTTATCTCGGTCTTGATCTTTGGGAGGCGACAATTTAACCCTGCCCTTATCTCGGTCTTGATCTTTGGGAGGCGACAATTTAACCCTGCCCTTATCTCGGTCTTGATCTTTGGGAGGCGACCATTTCTTTGTTCACTATCAACACTCAAGCCTTCCCTCACTTCCTTTCCCCTATTCCCCCATCTTCTCTCCTTTGCCCTCACTGGAACTTCTAAAACTAGGCCCATTAGTAAACCTCTCCCCCCACCCCACCCCACTGTACAAGTTTAAATCCACCCCCACTATACTATTTACTCTCTCACCCGGGAGATGGGCTTAAAGTCCATCTCTTCGAAACAGCTTTCACCTTTCCAAAAACTGATCCCAATGACCCAAAAATCTAAACCCCTCCCTTCAACACCTTCCCTCAAGCCAATGCATTTACCTCCCTGATCTGCCTTTGTCTAAATGGTGAAGCTTGTGGCACAGGTAGTATTTCGGAGATTACTACCCTGGAGGTCCTACATTTCAACCTACTCCATAACGTCTGAAACTGGTCCTGCAAGACCTCAAAACTTGTCCCTCCCCATGTTGTTGTCCCCACATGAACAACCACCTCTGGTCGTTCACCCTCCCTTTCCAGCTGATTTGTTATGTCACGACACCTTGCACCTGGGAGGCAACAGACCAAACGGGATTCACTATCTATGCCGCAAACTAGACTGTCTATCCCTCGAAATAGTGAGTCACCCACTACTATCACCTTTCTAATCTGCATACCTATCAGCCTCCCTCTCTTTTCTCAAAGTAGCCTCATCAGGTGCTATGGTTTTCCCTCGAGTCATCTATTCCTGATTCAGTCGTGTTGCTAACTTCATAGGCATCTAACATTTCATACCTGTTCGACAGCTCCAAGGAGCCCTGAGTTTCCTGGACCTGCCGCCGCTTTTCCTTTCGAGGAATAGTCACCCACTCTCCTGCCATCCCTACACTCCTCCTTGCCTGCCTATCACGGTGTGAAGGGACCACCCTCTGGTACGATTGTTCCAGAAACCACTCTCCCTCTTCTATAGTGCGCACTGAGGAGAGTCGCTGATCCAAATCAGCCGCAAGTTGTTCAAGGACCGCTACCCTCTGGCGCTTCTTACAGACGTGACTGTTCTGGATGTCTTGTGGATCCAACACTTCCCACATCTTGCAGGTCACACACATCACAATCTTTCCCAACGTTTGCCATCTTGAGTGAGCAAGATGACGCACACTGCTGAGGCTCTGCTGTTTCTAAACCACAAACGATTATCTAACAGCCTCTCTCTTTTTGTTTTGGTTTGAGGAGGAGGGAAGGATGGAAACACTACAGCAATTAAATGTTTAGGGCTTCACCATTCTTTGACACTGGGTCCTCCGCGATCCCCTTCTCAGTTGTGGTGAGCGAGCCAACGTCTCCCAGAATCCTCCTCAGTGACTTCTCACTACCCCCCTCGGTTGGATCGTAACTGAATTAACTGATTGGATGCGCTCCTAGCCCAGTACTCCCTCCGTAGAGTGTCAGTCAGCCCAGTCAAATCCTATAATTCTGGAGTGGGGCCTCAACCCACAAACGTCTGCCTTAGAGACGCGAGTGATACCCAGAGCGGTGAACTCCTGCTTTACCAGGATTTGAGTTTTTCCTAACGGAAAATGGCAGGCTGTTATTGTTCCAGTAGCCGGTGAAAGGGCACACACATACTCCCATTTGGAGGGCAAGATCGCCGTGGATAACCAACATCAAATCAGGTCAACCACCACAAGAAGTAAACAGAGAAGCATTCTGCAAAACTGACTGGAAAATGTGTGGTCCAGTGAGTACTATCTCAGCAAACCTCTCTCTGTCACGTACAGGCACATGGTGCCAGCAAGGACAACAGTCACTGCTGCAGAACTCGACACACAACTCATTTCAACATCTTGTCCTCATTTTACTAAAATATGCACCATTCCTGCTCCCTCCCTGGTCCATACACAGAATTTGTTGGCAAACTAAATTTTCCCTGACTTTATGTATTTGAAATGGATACTCAACTCATTCCTAAGAATACTTGGGAGAATTTATTTGCAGTCTCTGAACAATGAACTGGAGTAGAAACATGTGTGGACAAAATAAATTATATATATTATAATACTATATAATAATAAAAATATATACGTTGTGAGGTCAAGCACTTTGGTTGAAAAAATGAGACGGCAACTTATTATCTAAATGGGGAGAGACTTCGGGGAGCTCCGGTGCAGAGGGATCTGGGTGTCCTTGTGCACGAGTCACAGAAAACGAGAATGCAGGGACAGCAGGTAATAAAGCCAGCGAATGGATTGTTGGCATTTATAGCTAAAGGAATAGAGTCTAAAGGTAAGGAAGTGTTATTGCAACTACACACGGCATTGGGGAGACCGCACCTGGAGTATTGGGCACAGTTTTGGTCCCCTTGTTTGAGGAAGGATGTAGTGACATTACAGACAGTTCAGAGGAGGTTCACTAGGTTGATTCCAGAGATGAGGGGGCTGTCGTACGAGGAGAGATTGAGCAGCTTATGCCCATACTCTCTCGAGTTTAGAAGAATGAGGGGAGATCAAATCGAGGTGTACAAGATGCTGAAAGGTATGGATAGAGTAGACGTGGAGCTGATGCTTCCTCTTGTGGAGCATTCTAAAACGAGAGGTCATAATCTTAGAATAAGAGGGAGCAAATTTAAAACATATTTGAGGAGAAACTACTTTTCCCAAAGGGTTGTGAATCTGTGGAATTCGCTACCCCAGAGTGCGGTGGATGCTGGGACAGTGAGTAAATTTAAGGAGGAGTTAGATCGATTTTTAATTGGTAATGGGTTGAAGGGTTATGGAGAATGGGCAGGGCGGTGGAGTTAAGGCCTGGATGGGATCAGCCATGATCACATTGAGGGTGTTAGGCTCGGGAGGCTAAATTGCCGACTCCTGCTCCTCGGTCATGTGTTCCAGGGAGGAGATGCTCTGGCTGATTTCACAATCCAGCTCTTGGTTTGTAGCATTGTAGGTAACAGGTGAGAAACATATCAGCCATGATAGAATGGCGGAGCAGACTCGATGGGCCAAATGGCCTAATTCTGTGTATACACAAATATATATAAATATAAAAATAAAAATAGAATACAAATCGGTCTGTGCTCCATTATTTAATCTGTGATTTGAACCTGACGGTACCAATCCAAACTTCCTTAACTTTGGGAATTAAGTCAGGTTTCTATGGAAAATGGTTAGAATTTCCTGACCAAAGGGCATCACGGTGGCCTAGTGGTTAGCACAATCGCCTCACGGCGCTGAGGTCCCAGGTTCGATCCCGGCTCTGGGTCACTGTCCGTGTGGAGTTTGCACATTCTCCCCGTGTCTGCGTGGGTTTCGCCCCCACAAGCCAAAAATGTGCAGAGTAGGTGGATTGGCCATGCTAAATTGCCCCTTAATTGGAAAAAATAATTGGCTAATCTAAATTTATAAAAAAAAATTTAAAAAAAAAGAATTTCCTGACCAGGCTCCCAAAGGATGGCAAGCTATTAATTATGTGAAACATCCTGTACTTTTCTATGCTGCTTGGCCAAGTAAGTGAGATGCCGGAAATTATCTAGGTTACGGATTCATTTTGAAAACCTAGCCTGCGAGGGACCTGCCCTCTCGACTCTCAGCAATACAGTTCTTTGCTTCCCTCAATGCTCACTCCCTTCTCTTCCCTGGAAAGTGTTATATAATGTCAGGGGCAAAAATTCACCTCAAGCCAGCTCCTGCAGTGAGGCTGGATGGGGACTGCTGACGGGCTATTCAACTGTGAAGGTGTCCAGCCAATCCCGATCTTATCCAAACGGCAAAGTCAAATTCCAGCAAGAGGAGAGGTCAAAAGATAGAGATACCACAAGCAGGAATCCCGGCTGCTGTTGGGAGACCAGATGTAACATCTCCACCAGTGTCCTAACTATTGAACAGAGAACAGGGTTTGAATCAGCACTGACCAGGGACTTCCTGTACCTCCTATGTACCGGGCAAAGCCTGAACCAAGTACATTGATGGGTGAGTACCCTCTTCCCATTCCACTTCAGGAAATTAGCCCTCATTCATTTGCAAGATCTGGGTGTTGTTTTTGTTTCCAATTCATTGTGGACATTTTTCACGAGGCCAGCATTTATTGCCCAACCCCAATTGCTCTCGAGTAGATGGTGTGTGACATCTCCATCTCCTGCAGTACATGTGGTGTTGACACATCGACAGTGCCAGTCGGGTGGGAGTTCCAGGATTTTGACCCAGCGACAGTGAAGGAATGGCGTTACATTTCCAAGTCAGGATGGAGTGTGTGGCTTGGAGGTGGAACTTATAGGTGGTGGCATTCCCATGTGTCTGCTGCCCTCATCCTATTAAAGGCAGGTTTGGAAGGTAGGGGTTGGTTTAGCTCACTCGGCTAAATCGCTGGATTTTAAAGCAGACCAAGCAGGCCAGCAGCACGGTTCGATTCCCGTACCAGCCTCCCCGGGACAGGCGCCGGAATGTGGCGACTAGGGGCTTTTCACAGTAACTTCATTGAAGCCTACTCGTGACAATAAGCGATTTTCTTTTCTTTCTTTTCTCTTGTCGAAGTAGCCTCGGCAAGTTGCTTTGTGTGTACACACTGCTGTATTGGAGCAATGGAAGGAGTGATTGTTTAAAGTGGGAGACGGGGCACTGATTAAACAGCCTCCTTGGATGGTGCTGCACTCATCCAGGCAAGTGGAGATGTTCCATTGCACTCCTGACTTACTAATGGCCAGGTTAGCCATTAGTTATTACCCATTTCTAGTTGCAATGAGAAGTTGGTAACCGAATGCCTTGCTAGGTGACCCCGGAGGGGAATAAAGGTTAATAACTCATTCCACAATGATAACCATCAACAAGCATTGTAACTGATTTGACACATGACCCAAGGTTTGCAATTCACCCAAACCATCCATTATGGCAAATCCACAAGACCACAAGACATAGGATCAGAATTAGGCCACTTGGCCCATCGAGTCTGCTCCGCCATTCAATCATGGCTGATATTTTTCTCATCCCCATTCTCCTGTAAGACCATATCCAATCGCATTTAACTTTCTCCCCTCATCCTCCAAAGATATTAACACATGGCATGGTCACCAGGTGTGAGCCGAAACAAGTTATTCACCCGAGAGAACATCACAAATTGGTCTTTATGCAAAGTGCATTTCCCAGTGGAGTCAAAAGACAGATGAGAATCAGGAACTACTCTCTCTATCCAATATGCATCGAAACCGACAGCAGAGCGCAGCCTGCTGCTCTATCTGAACCCTCAGCACCAAAAATGTACTGATTTGCACGGATCAACAATTACACCAGACTGAAGCTTCACACAGTCCCCGGGCGGATTCTCCAGTCACTGGGCGAGCAAGGCCAGAGAATCTCGCCCCCTGGCCGCAGGTTAAACTGACTGAGACAACTGGGCAGAATGTTATCGTTGCAAGAAGAAATATTTTCCTTCCTTGATCCTTCCAAGAGAAAGTCTTTCATCTGGTAACTCTACTCTTCACATTCTGGGGGAACCTGGTGGGAGTTGGTCGGCGGCACAAGCTAGGGGACAAATTACCCAGGTTAGGACCTGCCCACTGGACGAACTTGCTGAAGTAGCACATGGCCCATTGCCTTCTGTCAGTATGTTACAGTGAACTTAACACAAGCTTCTTTTGGGAAAAATGACAATTCAAATTCAACATTCTGGATCTCACTGAGAAACAGGGAGGGGGCATTTCACTTCAAACTCAGATATTTCACAATAAGTTTTCAGCATAATTACAAAACTCTGGGCAAGCCTTCCAGAACCTTCTGAGAATCAAGAGACAAAAATGACCTCTCCAACTGTGCCTGACTGTCCATCTCATTCTGAAGTCCCAGGCTGCCTATTCGCACGTTGATCAGTTTTCAGCAAATGCTCTATTCCACAGTCAGAATCCGACGGGGAATAATTTAATCCAGGTGATGGGAAACAGGCAGGAATGGGGAGCAAAGGTTACACCAGGTCAGCCATTTGGAAGCAAGGGGTCGTATTAGCGAGAGGCAGCACGGTTTTGTGAAGTGACGATCGTGTCTCACTAACTTGCTAGAGTTTTTCGAGGAGGTCACAAAGATGATTGATGCAGGTAGGGCAGTGGATGTTGTCTATATGGACTTCAGTAAGGCCTTTGACAAGGTCCCTCATGGCAGACTGGTACAAAAGGTGAAGTCACACGGGATCAGAGGTGAGCTGGCAAGATGGATACAGAACTGGCGAGGTCATAGAAGGCAGAGAGTAGCAATGGAAGGGTGCTCTTCTGATTGGAGGGTTGTGACGAGCGTTGTTCCGCAGGGATCAGTGCTGGGACCTTTGCTGTTCGTAGTATATATCAATGATTTGGAGGAAAATGTAACTGGTCTGATTAATAAGTTTGCGGACGACACAAAGCTTGGTGGAATTGCGGCTAGCGATGAGGACTATCAGAGGATACAGCAGGATTTAGATTGTTTCGAGACTTGGGCAGAGAGATGGCAGATGGAGTTTAATCCGGACAAATGTGAGGTAATGCATTTTGGAAGGTCTAATACAGGTAGGGAACATACAGTGAATGGTAGAACCCTCAAGAGTATTGACAGTCAGAGAGATCTTGGTGTACAGGTCCACAGGTCACTGAAAGGGGCAAAACAGGTGGAGAAGGTAGTCAAGAAGGCATACGGCATGTTTGCCTTCATTGGCCGGGGCACTGAGTACAAAAATTGGCAAGTCATGTTGCTGCTGTAGAGAACCTTGGTTAGGCCACACTTGGAGTATAGTGTTCAATTCTGGTCGCCACACTACCAAAAGGATGTGGAAGCTTTAGAGAGGGTGCAGAAGGGAATTACCAGGATGTTGCCTGGTATGGAGGGTGTAATGACCTCCAATTAGCATTGTTGGTTGGCCAATTGGAGTATGAGCTCCCTCAATGATAGCTCATTGAGGGGGGCCCATATAAGCACCCATGTAGGCTTTGTGATCCAGTTTTAAGTTGACTGGACTGCTAGCAGCACTGTTGGAGCTGCTCTTGTATATAGTTATTGGCAATAAATATTGGAGTGGTGACGGGACTCCTGCCTCCTGTGGATTATTACAGTGGCGACAAGGTAAACAAAGAACTTTGCGGAGACCAGCTGCCGCACTCGGAGGGCAAGCCTTGCTATTTCAAAAATGCCGTTTTTTGGGAGGTTAGATGCATTCGACAAGACTATTGAGGACTGGTCCCAGTACGTGGAGAGAATGTGTTACTTCTTCCGGGCCAATGATATAACTACGGATGAAAGGAAACGGGTTATCCTGCTGTCGGCGTGCGGACCCTCAGCTTTCGCCATTATACGTAGTCTGACTTATCCCAATGCGCCGGACACGAAACCTTTCCAAGAATTAACGGAATTGGTGAAAGAGCACTATGACCCAAAACCACCCCTCATTTTGCGTAGGTACAGATTCTACACAGCGAAGCGGGAAGACAGGGAGTCAGTCACAAATTTCTTGACCCGCCTGAGAAGGCTGGTGGAAAAATGTGAGTTCTGCCCGACGCTAAATGAAATGCTTCGGGACCGGTTAGTGTGTGGCATAAACGACCTCACAATACAGAAGCGCCTGTTGGCGGAAACGCAGCTAGACTGCAGGCAGGCGTTACAGCTCGCACTGTCCCTAGAAAAGGCAGCAAGTGGGGCGCAGGAACTACAGGGCACGCCAATGGAGGTAGATACCTGTGAGAAGGACTACCACAACGGGTCCAGCTACCAGATAGCCGCTCTCAGGAAAAGCCTGAGGAATAGAGGGCCAAAGGAAAACCCCAGAACTGCCCCCAAGTCTGCTAGGACTAACTGGAGACAGAGGGAAGTACCGGCTGAGGCTCCCCCAACAGAGAAGGACCGTTTCTGGCACCAGACAGAGTGGGATAACAGCGACAGAAACCCTAGAAGGAGGTGGCAAAAGAGGAATAGCAGGTGGGGACGAAGGGAAGTACACAACCTAGACGCCCCATCCTCCTCCGAAGGGGAACAATTATATAATATTGCGATGAAGAAAGCAGAACCTATTACGATTACCCCACGGGTGACCGGGCGGCCGACAATAATGGAAATAGACACGGGTGCGGCCGTATCAGTAATGGGAGTGGCAGCATTTTAAAAAATGAAAGATGGGCTCCAGCCACTAACCCTAACAAAAACATCGACAAAACTTAAAACCTACAAGGGGGAACCCCTGAAAGTTCTAGGCACAACTCATGTACCCGTGGAATATGAGAAACAATTGCTCAGATTACCGTTGACGATAGTAGAGGGCTACGGACCGAGCTTAATTGGACGGAACTGGCTGAAAGACCGAAAATTAGATTGGATGAATATTTTCCAGAGTGTAAGCGGGCAGTTGAGTGGAGTACTCCAAAAATACCCGGAGGTCTTCCAAGAAGGTTTGAGGGAAATCATAGGCGCCAAAGCAACTTTGCACGTGGACCCAGAAGCCCTTCCGAAATTTTGTACAGGCCAGACCTTTTGCGTTAAGGAAGGAAGTAGAGGTCGAAATAGAAAGGTTACGGCACGACGGCATTATCAGACCAGTACAGTTCTCGGAATGGGCAGCGCCGGTGGTACCAAGTTTGAAGCCAGACGGCTCGATACGTCTCTGTGGAGATTTCAAACAGACGGTAAACAAATACGCACTGCTGGACAAATACCCAATCCCGAAAATAGACGACCTATATGCCAAATTGGCAGGTGGGCTTTTGTTCACAAAACTAGACATGAGCCACGCCTACCTGCAGTTAAAACTGGACAAGGACTCCCAGAAGGGCCTTTTTCGTTATACTAGGCTACCTTTCGGAGTGTCATCAGCCTACGCTATATTCCAGCGTACAATGGAAAATATTCTGCAGCGACTACCGCAGGTGGCGATTTATTTGGACAATGTCTTAATCACGGGTAGGACGAACAGGGAACATTTAAGGAACCTGGAGGAAGTGCTCAAGCATTTCGCAAAGGCAGGCGTACGGCTTAAGAGAAAAATGTGTTTTTCTGGCCCCACAAGTGACATACCTGGCATGTAAAGTAGGCGAGTCAGGCTTACACCCATTGGAAGACAGAGTAAGGACAATAAAAGAAGCCCCAGCTCCCACCACGGTCCAGGAGTTACAATCATTTCTAGGGTTGGTAACCTATTATGGCAAATTTATTGAAAATAGGGCTTCCATCCTAGAACCCCTCCACCAGCTACTAAAAAAGGGGCAAGAATGGAAATGGTCCACCCACCAAAACCGAGCATTTAGGGACATTAAGCAACAGCTGTCATCCGAAAATGTCCTAGAGCATTATGACCCAAGGAAGGAGTTGGTGGTCACTTGTGACGCATCCCCTTACGGGATAGGAGCCGTCTTAGCCCATTGAGGAAGGAATGGGGAAGAACGCCCAATAGCCTATGCTTCGAGGACCTTGGCGATGGCTGAGAGGAAGTACGCCCAAATTGAGAAGGAAGGACTGGCAGTGATACTTGCAGTAAAAAACTTTCACCAGTATCTGTACGGGCGGAAATTCACCATGGTGACGGACCATAAGCCGTTATTAGGGTTATTAAAAGAAGACAAGTCAATACCCCCGATTGCATCAGCTAGAATCCAACGCTGGGAGTTGCTCCTGTGCTGTACGTTTCTTTGTTCTTTGGTACTGAACAGTGACGCAGTACTGGCCATTGCTGCTCCTTATTCTCGTATGGCTCTCGCCCACCAGCTGGAGAGCTGGTGAGAGTTCCCATCGCCTCCTTCATTGCATTAAGTCAGTCAGGCACATCTGTGGGCACAGCTCCCCGAGACGCAGTCCCCCATAGCTCCCAAGAGATCCCCCCACAGCTCACCGAGACCCCACCCCCCAGCTCCCACCGAGACGCTCCCCACTGAGACACCCCACCCCCACAGCTCCCCACTGACCCCCCCCCACAGCTCCCCACCGAGACCCCGCCCCCACAGCTCCCACCGAGACCCCACCCCCCAGCTCCCACCGAGACGCTCCCCACTGAGACACCCCACCCCCACAGCTCCCACCGAGAGACCCTCCCACCGAGACGGCCCCCGGCTCCCACCAAGACACCCCACCCCCACAGCTCCCCACCGACCCCCCCACAGCTCCCACCGAGAGACCCCCCCCACCGAGACGGCCCCCAGCTCCCACCGAGACACCCCATCCCCACAGCTCCCACCGAGAGACCCCCCCACCGAGACCCCACCCCCCACCGACCCCCCCCCCACAGCTCCCCACCGAGACCCCGCCCCCACAGCTCCCACCGAGAGACGCTCCCCACCGAGACCCCCCCACAGCTCCCCACCGAGACCCCGCCCCCACAGAGAGACGCTCCCCACCGAGACCCCCCCACAGCTCCCCACCAAGACCCCACTCCCACAGCTCCCCACCGAGAGACCCCCCCACAGCTCCCCACCGAGACCCCGCCCCGCACAGCTCTCCACCGAGAGACCTCCCCACCGAGACCCCACTCCCACAGCTCCCCACCGAGAGACCCCCCCACAGCTCCCCACCGAGACCCCGCCCCGCACAGCTCCCACCGAGAGACCTCCCCACCGAGACTCCACTCCCACAGCTCCCCACCGAGAGACCCCCCACAGCTCCCACCGAGAGACCTCCCCACCGAGACCCCACACCCCCTTCAAGACCCCACCCCCCACAGCTCTCCACCGAGAGACCCCCCCACAGCTCCTACCAAGACCCCCCAACAGCTCCCCACCGAGACCCCCCCACAGCTCCCCACCGAGACCCTACCCCCACAGCTCCCACCGAGACCCCACAGCTCCCAACCGCGACCCCCCCCACAGCTCCCCACTGAGACCCCACCCCCACAGCGAGACCCCACCCCCACAGCTCCCCACCGAGACCCCCCTCCACAGCTCCCCACCCCCACAGCTCCCACCGAGATCCCCCCACAGCTCCCACCGAGAGACCCTGCCCCCACCGAGACCCCACCCCCCACAGCTCCCAACCGACGCCCCACTCCCACCGAGAGACCCTCCCCCCCCACAGCGAGACCACTCCCTACCAGGTGTCTGAAGGCAAACAAAACAAGGTGTGCTTCCTCCTCCCCAACGTAATACATCCTCACTGAGTGGGGGGGGGAGGGCATGAGATTCAGCCCATCATGTCTGTCCCCATTCAACAGCAGTTCATCTGGGTGAAGTATGTGAATCAGGAGCTAATGTTTCCCCTCCCTCGAATAAAACTAACTCATGTTCACACCCAACACTCATTGCAACACAAAGTAATCCATTGTGCATGAGTGGCTCCAGGATGTTTGCGGGAGACACAGGGTGCTGAATAAATGTTGTTTGCAACACTTGGGTAACAATGACACCACACTCGGGCTCTGAAGCTTCAGTCACCATCGCAATTTCAGAAGTTTCCACTGCATCGACAAAGTCAGTGTCATACCTCCTATTTTCCAAGCAAGTAAAACACAATTAAACCGATCTCGGTGCAGGCGCTCCTCCACTATCAGCATTTATCACAGGGAACCCCGGGCCGAACAGCCAAGGGAAGCTTCGGGTCCTTGTGATGATGATAATTGGTTAATGTTGGAGCTGATGCCCAATCCATTCCCACAGCAGTTTGAGTCCTGATCTACCCGCACACATACTCCCCGTAAAGCCGAGATTCCAACCGGTCCCCACAATACATGTCAGAGTTAGGCCTCGGCAAGTCTTACTCAATCCAGCTACAGGTTTCTCTGAATGTTAAACGGGCAGACAGTCTGGCAATTCGTTTCCACCTACACCTGATATTTAAGTGACATATAGTTCACTCTCGCTGAATACAATTTCAGGCCGTTATCTTTTGAACCCCAGCCTGTCTGCCCCATGCAATCTGCTGCCCCACAGAAGCCGGATCCTGTGAGAGTAACTCCATGGCAGTGAACCCACAGAAGCCGGATCCTGTGAGAGTAACTCCATGGCAGTGAACCCACAGAAGCCGGATCCTGTGAGAGTAACTCCATGGCAGTGGAGCCTGTCTGTTTCACTGCACGCCTCACACAGGCTCTGGGATGCAAAAAGCAGGCACACAACGCCCATGAACGCTGGTTTCCAAACACAACAGGCACCAAGAACAATGAACCATTACCATGTTTCCCGTAAAAATCATCCTCCTCCGTGCTCATGGTCTCCAACTTGGCAAGTTCTTCACAGGATGTGGGGCTCTGCACTGATCCGTGCAACAGCCGTCCCTGCAGCCTGCTGTGAAACAGGCTCAACTCCAACCGGTTTAACTGGAAAATCAGCAAATCAAACAAGCAGCTGCAAAAAAAAAAGATGCAAGCACCTCCCGTTTTTCCCTCTCCCTGATCCCGATTTTAAAACATCTTTAAAAACTAGGGTGTGTTCATTGTCCGGATATATCTGGAGGGACAGGTGAAAAAAAGGGGAATAAGGAGAAAGCAAAAACTGATTGTCAAGTTTGCAATTGGGACAATCATGGTTCAGTTTACCAAACCCATGTTCACATCTGGCCTCCAATAAGCCGTAACAAATGGGAAAGGTTCAAAGTTCCTTCTTCTCGGACTGTCCCTCGAGTAGGTGGATGATTTGCTTCCATTGCAGTCTGATGGGTTCCCAGATGGCTGGGAAGTCACGCTGGCACAGTGGTTAGCATTGGTGCCGCACAGAGTTCAATCCGACCTCGGGTGACGGTCTGCGTGGAGTTTGCACATTCTCCTCCCCGTGTCTGCGTGGGTTTCCTCCCACAATCCAAAGATGGGCGGGTTAGGTGGATTGGACATGATAAATTAGTGTCCAAAAGATTAGGAAGGGTTACTGGGATAGGGTGGAGGTATGGGCTTAAGTGGGGTGCTCTTTCCAAGGGCCACTGCAGACATGATGGGCCGAATGGCCTTTTTCCTGCACTGTAAATTCTATGTTTCTGTGTCCCATGTGCCATTTGCAGACTCTGCCACATGTGGGACAGGTAGTGTTTGAAGGGTGGGGTAAATGGGTTGTTTGGAGGTTTGAGCACTCCCTCCAATGCCTCGACTTCACCTCTGTGTTCCCAACAAAGTCTCTCTTTGTAAAAACAATGAAGGTGGGGAAAACTCACCCAGTCAGGCAGCATCTGTGAAACAGAGTTATAGGCCGGATTTCTCAGGTCGTTGCGAATCACGATTCCTAGCGGCAGCGCACCCCCGCATGTGGGTTTCCTGGCGACTACGTGATTCTCCGGACTCCTAACCATGTGTTTCCCAGCGGTGGGAGACAGCGCGCTGTTCACTGGCAGCAGGATTACGTTATGTAATTTCAAGAAGTCAAGAAGGAATTAGAACGGCGCTGAGGACCCGGGTTCGAATCCCGGCCCTGGGTCACTGTCCGTGTGGAGTTTGCACATTCTCCCCGTGTCTGCGTGGGTTTCGCCCCCACAACCCAAAGATGTGTAGGTTAGGTGAATTGGCCACACTAAATTGCCCCTTAATTGGAAAAAAATAATTGGGTACTCTAAATTTATTTTTTTTTAAAAGAAGGAATTAGAAATCGCTCTTGGGGCTAAAGGGATCAAGAGATGTGGGGGGGGGGGGGGGAAATCAGGATATTGAACTTGATCAGCCATGATCATATGAATGGTGGAGCAGGCTCGAATGGCCGAATCGCCTCCTCCTGCTACTATTTTTTTACTGTATTTTAATACAAACATGTATCAAAATAGGTTGCAGCAAATACACACCCCGGGAAACATATTTCCCAACAATCAACTCTACACTCTGTACAGATTTTTCCCCTTTTGCACCCTCCACCCCCATCCCCCAGTGCCGAGCAGCTCCTCAAACACGGTCACAAACATCCCCACCTTATCTCAAACCCCTCCCGCTGAGCCCCTTAACTCGTACTTTATCTTCTCTAATCGCAGGAAGTCATACAGGACACCCAACCAAGCCACTACCCCCCGGTGGCGATACCGACCGCCACTCCAGCAAAATTCGTCACCGTGCAATCAGAGAGGCGAAGGCCAAGACATCGGCCTTCCTCCTCTCCATGAGCTCCGGCTTCTCTGAAACACCAAATATCGCCACCAAAGGGTCCGGGTCCTCCTCCTCCTCCTCCTCCGCTATCCTGGCTAAGACCATGAACACTCCCGCCCAGAATCTTACCAATTTTTCGCAACCCCAAAACATGTGCACGTGATTCGCTGGCCCCCACCCACACTTCTCACTCATCTGCTAGCCCCTGGAAGAACCCACTCATTCTCGCCCGGGTCATATGCACCCTCTGCACCACCTTAAACTGTATCAGGCTCATCCTTGCACAAGAGGTGGTCCTGTTTACCCTACGCACTGCCTCACTCCATACTCCCCAATTGATCTCCATTCCCAACACCGCTTCCCATTTCGCCTTGATCTTCACCACCCGCTCGCCTCCCTGCGCCCCAGCCATTTGTATATATCCCCAATTCTTCCCTCCCCTTCCACATCCGGAAGCAGCAGTTGCTCCAGCAGGGTGTATCCTGACAACCTAGGGAACCGCCTCCAGCCCTTTCGCGCAAAGTCCCTAATCTGCAGATCCCTGAACTCACTCCCCCTCGTCAACTCTACCCTCTCCCTTAGCTCCTCCAGACTGGCGAACCCTTCCTTCAAATACAGATCCCTCACCTTGACCAGCCCCACTTCCCTCCACCTCCTGCATACACTATCCTTTGGTATAAATAATCGGGAGAGCCTGAAAGATAAACCTCAGCAGAACATTCATTTTCACCACTTGGACCCTCCCCGTCAATGTTACGTGCAGTGTATCCCACCTCATAAGATCCTCTCTGGCCTCCTTGCTTCTATTTTCTATGTAAAAACAGCACTTGTCTCGAGCGTCTGCATTCTGCCTTTCTCCATGCTGGCTGTTAACCGATTTCTTGTCCCTGATGACCATACTAAGTAATAAACTCCTCCAAAATCCAACAAAGAATTTTGTCCCTAGCCAAAACCAAGAGCCATCCACAAATCAACTGTGGATATAGTAATACAACAATCTCTGATATTGTCAGATTGGTGGAATCATAGAATTTACAGTGCAGAAGGAGGCCATTCAGCCCATCGAGTCTGCACCGGCTCTTGGAAAGAGCACCCTACCCAAGGTCAACAACTCCACCCTATCCCCATAACCCAGTAATCCCACCCAACACTAAGGGCAATTTTGGACACTAAGGGCAATTTATCATGGCCAATCCACCTAACCTGCACATCTTTGGACTGTGGGAGGAAACCGGAGCACCCGGAGGAAACCCACGCACACACGGGGAGGATGTGCAGATTCCGCACAGACAGGGACCCAAGCCGGAATCGAACCTGGGACCCTGGAGCTGTGAAGCGATTGTGCTATCCACAATGCTACCCTGCTGCCCCTGAATGGGGAAGGAGAAACAGATTAGGGAATTGTATCTTGACTATCCGTTGCAGTTCAGTTGCCACACCGTCTAATTCTGTTAATACACTTTCACAAGTTCCTTCCAGCAGCATTGGACCATAACTGCAGCTGTACAGTTATAAATAGGGATTGCAAAAACTGCTGTCTGCCACTGCAACTTATTTTGAAATCCAAATTTCTCCCAACTACCCACCGACTCTGAGTGCCTACAATTCTGGCCTCCTAACCACCCACAGTTCTGTTGGGGAGGGAGTTCAAGGGTTTTGACCCAGTGAAAGTGAAGGAGTCATAGCTAAATGGGAAATGGGAATTGAGGGAAAACTCTCCGCTGGTTAGAATCATACCTGGCACAAAGGAAGATGGTTGTGGTGGTAGGAGGTCAATTAGGAGGTCAGTTCCAGAACATCACCGCAGGAGTTCCTCAGGGTAGGGTCCTAGGGCCAACACCATGTCTGTCACACACGCACACACACACACACACACGTACACACACACACACACAAAAGCCTGTTCACCATCTACAAGGCACAAGTCAGGAGTGCAATGGAATATTCTCCAGTTACCTATATGAATGCAGTTCCAACAACATTCAAGAATCTCAACACCATCCAAGACAAGGTAATCTCTTGATTGCTCCCCCTTCCACAAACATTCAAACTCTCCATCAGGGACGCACAGTAGCAGCCGTGTGTACCATCTACACAGAATGCACTGCAGTAACTCACTAAGGTTCCTTCATCAGCACCTTCCAAACCCACAACCATCAAACCCACAACCATCAAACCCCCCCCCCCCCCGCCAAAGTCACTTACCACCCTGACTTGGAAATATATCGCTGTTCCTTCACTGTCGCTGGGGCAACATCCTGGAACTCCCTCCCTAACAGCACAGTTGGTGGACATCTCAAGGACTGCAGCGGTTTAAGAAGGCAACTCACCACCACCTTCTGAAGGACAACTATGGATGGGCAATAAATGCTGGCCGACCCAGCGACGCCCACATCCCATAATTTTTTTTTTTAAAGTGCAGCAATTTTATGGCCTTCAATGTCAAGTCTAACTTTATACCAGTGGAGCAAAGCATTCAACACATTTAGGCTGGAAATGGCTAACAGTGATTGAAATTAAAATTGGAAAGTGTGCGAATTTGCAGTCTTTATCTGAACGTTTGAACGGACTCTACTATGACTGTAAGGCTATTTGTACACACTGAACAACCAACACACAACACATCCTAAAGATGTCATGGGCACTCCCGAAATGTTCTCCGTTCTACCCAAATAACTTTGAACCCATCAATACCAGAAACCCCCAGCCTGTCAAAGGCAACAGCAATTGGTCAATAATCTACCTTTTCAATAGGTCACAACCTACACCCTGTCCCGCCTTCCCAAGAAAAGGAACAAACAGCCAATATTCCCATTACTCATCATTCTCCAAGGACAACTGCTACACAGTCCAACAATGTAGATTCAAGTCAGATCAGTTCAGACTTGCCCAAGCCTACTCATTATAAAATATTCTGACAACAACGTACAGACACGCGTGTAAACAACAGTCATTAGGGATGGTGATCGAGGCACTGTCACTTGTGGAATGCTATCTCAGTGTAGGTGGAGCCTGGAGCCGCTGGCAAAGAGAGCAGCAGGAAGGCAGCGTGGATACAGAGCTCAATAACACAATGTCTGACCGTAGCGAGCATTTAACGTGGGTATAATCTCAGTACAACAGAAAAAGTGCAGTTTTAAACACCCCTGTCATCTGTTTGATAGATTACACAGACTGTGAAAAATGACTTGGAACAATTTCAGCAGCTGAATGAAGGAATGGGTTAACACATTCAACAGGTCCTTCCTTACTCACTAAATCTGTCGACAACGTTTTAAGTCTAATTAAAAGATACATTCGGAGAATAGTCGGGTGGCCAAGAATCAGGGGAAAATGGACGGGAATCGGGGGAAGGTAGCCCGGGGGGGGGGGGGGGGGTTACGGGTTCGTTATGGGGGTTTGATGGCAAGCTAAGGCCCAAAACCAAACTATAAATAAATGCCTATAAACATGTGCCTCGGCCATATTGGGGAATGCAAAATATGTCTGCCGGCTAAAGGGGGCGGCCACAATTGTTGTTATGAAGATGCTTACCTGTAAATATACATGTTAAATTTTTGTGTTTTCTTTTTTTCTCTCTAATAATTTGTAACTTGTCATATATAAAACATGAAAACTCAATAAAAAACATTTATTTAAAAAAAAGATACATTCGGGGACCAGTCATACATAATATGCACAAGACCAAACTGAAGAAGCCGATCAGCTCTCTTCTCTCTCCAGCAATTTCTACATCATTAATTTAAAAACAGATTCAGCAGCCAGGCCTCCAGGCACCTGAACTGGTGACCGTCAGTGTGGGTAACTGGAGACCAGCTGGAAAATCCCAGTTAACCTCCTTTAGTTGAACTCAGTATGTCCCATATGGAGCCAGATGGACTACACGTTCTAAGTAGATGTGCCTCCCTGGCTGGTCAATTGTGGCTCCGCCAAAATGGTCGGGAGGTGGGTTGGAGACGGGCAACCTGGAGGGGACTGAAAACCCAACCCAGTGCTGGGCATGTTGTACCTTAAATAAGAGGTAATCTGAGCAGTCACTCAGTACTGACCTTCGATGTTAAATAGCGGGTAATCTGAGCAGCCACTCTGTACTGACCTTCGATGTTAAATAGCGGGTAATCTGAGCAGTCACTCAGTACTGACCTTCGATGTTAAATAGCGGGTAATCTGAGCAGTCACTCAGTACTGACCTTCGATGTTAAATAGCGGGTAATCTGAGCAGTCACTCAGTACTGACCTTCGATGTTAAATAGCGGGTAATCTGAGCAGTCACTCAGTACTGACCTTCGATGTTAAATAGCGGGTAATCTGAGCAGTCACTCTATACTGACCTTCGATGTTAAATAGCGGGTAATCTGAGCAGTCACTCAGTACTGACCTTCGATGTTAAATAGCGGGTAATCTGAGCAGCCACTCAGTACTGACCTTCGATGTTAAATAGCGGGTAATCTGAGCAGCCACTCAGTACTGACCTTCGATGTTAAATAGTGGGTAATCTGAGCAGTCACTCAGTACTGACCTTCGATGTTAAATAGTGGGTAATCTGAGCAGTCACTCAGTACTGACCTTCGATGTTAAATAGCGGGTAATCTGAGCAGCCACTCAGTACTGACCTTCGATGTTAAGGGACAATTACCTTATCCATTGATCCTCCATTTTTATCTGTTTAATGGAATCAGAATTTACAGTGCAGAAGCAGGCCATTCGGCCCATCAAGTCTGCACCAGCCCTTGGCAAAAGCACCTTCACAAGCTCACAACTCCATCCAATCCCCGTAACCCCACCCCACCTTTTTGGATATTAAGGCCAATTTTAGCATGGCCAGTCCACCTAACCTGCACATCTTTGGGCTGTGGGAGGAAACCGGAGCACCCGGAGGAAGCCCACACAGACACGGGGAGAATGTGCAGACACTGCACAGACAGTGACCCACTATCAAGAAGCACAAGAGCAGCAATGTCTTAAAACCACCAAACCCTGGCAGCATGTTGGCGCAGTGGTAGCACTGCTGCCTCACAGCGCTGAGGACCCGGGTTCGATCCCAGCTCTGGCTCACTGTCCATGTGGAGTTTGCACATTCTTCCCGTGTCTTCGTGGGTCTCACCCCCACAACCCAAAGATGTGCAGGGCAGGTGGATTGGCCATGGTAAATTGCCTCTTAATTGGCATAAATGAATTGGGTACTCTAAATTTATTTTAAAAAGCACCAAACCCCGATTTGGACATATACTGTGGTCCCATAATCATTGCAGAGTCAGAGGTCTGGAAAATCCCCATCTGTACTGCCCCATGGGCTGCTGCAGTTCAGGGGAGATGACCCACTGCCTTCTCAGGACATCAGAGATAAATCATGGCTATGTCAGCATCACACAACTACCGAGAACAAATTATATGAACCCAGGTCACCAATGCTTTCAGGGCTGTACGGAAACCTAACCCCTACGCAGAAATAAAAGCAAATTAAAATACCAATGTTTAAACCCACAGCTTAGTTAAGTCGTTGACCACAATGTCCTTCTGGCTTTACTGCATAATTTGTATTTGACTGAAATGAAAACCCTTCGATAACTCTTACTGAGGGCTTCCATAAAATGTTTTCCTGGTTCTTCAAACTGAGATTTCCGGCTTTGGTCAAAAGGATATGTACATCCAGCAGGGGCTGTTCAGCACAGGGCTAAATTGCTGGCTTTGAAAGCAGACCAAGCAGGCCAGCAGCACGGTTCGATTCCCGTAACAGCCTCCCCGAACAGGCGCCGGAATGTGGCGACTAGAGGCTTTTCACAGTAACTTCATTTGAAGCCTACTCGTGACAATAAGCGATTATCATTTTCATAAAGGAAAGGTTGAATACACAATACTAAAAGTGAAAGCATTACACGTTACACATGCACATTTAACAAGACAACACCATCCTTTTGTATCATATCGCAGGGTTTATCAAACCCGGGCTCACGACCCACCCGCCCGATCGCGGGGGAAACTGGCCAACGGCTGCCACCAGCTTTTAAGAATGCCGGCCGCAGGCAGTCCCTGATTGGCTGTGGTATTTGAGGAGGGGGTGCGAGGCTGGTCTGTGTGCTGGTTGATGCATTGGTTGGGGGGGGTGGGGGGAGTGGCGCAGAGAGGGTGCTGACGGTCGGGCAGGTGGGCACAATGCCAACAGTGGTGAATCCTGGCCCCAGATTGCAGTTCCACTCTGCTGCTCGCCCTCTGCTCAGCTCGTCCCCCAGACGCCAGTCCCCTTCTCTGCGCCTCGTTCCCCACCACTGACTGGCTGCATGTGACCTGCGGCTCGGTGGTTACGCTGCCTAACAGCCGGCACAACGTTTGCCAGCACCCCCCCCCCCCCCGGCGTGGAGTACTGGTCAGCAGTCTGTGACTGGGGCGGATGCAGCTACTGGACAGTGAGAGGGAAGCCAGGCCAGGGATGTCAGCGAGGAATACCGATCAAGTGAGGCCAGGCAATACGGCTGACACAAGTCACCACTGGAAGAAATCTACACAGTCATCACTTTGTGTCGCCACTCTCTGGAAGCCAGGAAGTCAGTGGATTTGATGAGGATGGCGAAGGAGATGATTCGGATGTTTGTACCGCACAATGCAGTGGAACCAGTAAGAAATATTGTGACATTGTGTGTGTTTGACAAGCTACTTCACCTTGTCTAAAGTCGCAGTTTGAAAAGTAAAAACAAGATTGAAACAATTTCTAAAGAAATGGAAATATATTTAAAATAAAGTTTGTGTGCAAATGTAAGGATGCACATAGAGTATGTATCAGGAATTTACAGGTTCGACTGAAATGACTGTAATTCTCAGCAGTAAAAAGTCATATACTTGGAAATAAAGTTTCAAAGTCAAAAAGAATTCCGGCCGCGATCGCCCTTAAAACACAAACGAAGAAGGCTTCCCATCAGATGTGGTGGCAGAGAGCAGGTCACGTGTCCGGCACGTTCACGGATGCCACACGCCCTATACGTCCGTGCTTTGGGCAGAAATCACGGAGGAGAGATTCCTCCATTTTGTAGCTGCCCGCAAGCAAGCAACAGGAGTGCGTGAAGAACTGAAGATGGATCATTTTGTAATAAGGAAGGGAGGGCCAGCGATACAAACAGACCAGGGTCTCACAATGAATCTGCTGGAGAGAGCTTCTCAGGAGAGTCCACAGCAGGACAAAGCAGTGTTGGTTTTAGCTCTGTACAGAGCTCCAGGGCTTCCGGTGAACAACTCATTAAGAAGAAACTGAAATCGGGAACAGAGCAGTATACGGTATGGCCTTAACAAAGAGTCATCGGACTCGAAACATTAGCTCTTTTCTCTCCCTACAGATGCTGCCAGACTTGCTGAGAGTTTCCAGGATTTTCACTTTCGTTATGGTATGGCTTTAATTTGTGCAAATCACAAATGCAAAGCCCATGTATGTTACATGCAGGGAAGTACTGGGAAATTAAAGTTTAAAACCCGTGGCATCTGAAGACTAAATGTGGCGAGTTCTGACTTTTTTTTTTCAAAGGATGCAGTGAGAGCTTAAATTGTCAGCTGAAGTCCTTAGCAGAAATGTAACATTGAATGACAAAGCAAGTGAGATTGTGAGGACCAAGCAGGCTCACCTGTTGCATTAAAAGCTGAGAAATATCAACGGCCGGCCGGCTGGTAAAGTGGATCCTCGGACAAAAAGTTTGAAAAATGCTGTCATCTGGCACACATTTTGGCTCATGGATAGCCCTTTTGGTTCTTTCAAACCAAACAAGACAATACAGGAAAGTCTTGCTGAAAACCTGTTAAACAGAGCTTTGACTGATGAGATAATCCTTACAAAGATTAATATTTAATTGCTATATTAAATGTGTAATTTTAAACTTACATGAGCCTATTTTCCAATTCCACACAGTCAAATGCATTCTTGCTCTTTATAATATATACTGCTGTTCAACTGTAACAGCGAATGTCAGCAGAGTGTTTGATCATTTGGACATTACAGCCAGGCTTCATCACTGTCCATACAGGTCATTTGACAGCAATGTGAACGATCAACTCAGCCGGGTTCCCTAACCCAAGGGCACTGGAGCCAATAATAGGCCAGAATACTGTTGTGGTTAAGATCAATTAACAGCATGAGTCAAGGGCGGAGCATCAGTAACACACTGACACTCCGACTGTTCACTCAACATACACAACAGGGAGTCCCTGCTCTTCTTTTAAGCGATTCAATGGACTACCTCTATTCCATATGAAAACCAGAATCCATAGTTAGTTTAGAGTGTCAGCGTGGCTCAGTGGTACCACTCTTGCCTGTGTCACAAGATTAGTCCATCAATTAAGCACATAATTTGGGCTAACACTCAGCTGCTTCTTCTGCTCCTCAGGAAGTCCCAACGATGACTTGCTTCTGCTCCGGGAGGTGGCTGAATAGTCCAATCCTGGATCCGCAGACTCTGCCACAGGTTTGGCAGGTGGGGTTTGATGGGTGAGTGGGACGCTCTGGATTCCACGCTCTCTTTCCTCTGTTTATGCTCGAGGTGATTGGCACCTTGGCAGATGCTTTTTCTCCAGCTTGTCCGTTCTAAGGCGAGCCATTCCCACGTGTTGATGGGGATGTTTTATTTATTTAGGGAGACTTTCAGAGTGTCCTTGTAGCGTTTCCTCTGCCCCCTGGTGATTGCTGGCCATTGCGGAGCTCGGAGTAGAGCACATGTGTTGGACATGAGGGCAGTGTGACCTGCCCATTGCAGCTGGTCGAGCTGTACCTCGATACTGAGGATTTTGGCCTGGAAGAGGACACTCACGTTGGTACGCCTATCCTGCCAGTGGATGTGCAGGATTTTGTGGAGGCAACGTTGGTGATCTGAGGTGTCTGCTGTACATTTGTCCATGATTCCGATGCATACAAAGGGTGGGGACCATGAGCTTGGTGCTGGGTTTGAAGTCTCATCTTTGAACACTCTGTTGATCAGGCCTCCGAAGACTGCACTGGCACATTGGAGTCGGATGTTGGATTTCGTCGTCAATGGTTGCTCGCACCAGGAGAGGCGGCTCCCGAGGTTTGGGAAATGATCCACATTGTCCAGGGACTCACTGTAGATCTTGATGGTGGGGGGGCAGTTTTGTGTGGCAGGGGCAGCTGCTGGAGAACCTTTGTTTTACGGATGTTCGGTCTGAGGCCCATTCTCTCAGATGCCTCGCTGTATGGTTTGTAGCTTGGCCTCTGAATGTGCGCGCACTGACATCGTCTGCGTTCTGCAGCTTGATCATGGAATCGTACTATTTACAGTGCAGAAGGGGGCCATTTGGCCCATCGAGTCTACACCGACACTTGAAAGAGCGCCCAACCCAAGCCTACACCTGTCCCTGCAATCCCAACTAACTTTTGGACACTAAGGAGCAATTTAGCATTAATGTGACCAATCCACCTAACCCGCACAACTTTGGATTGTGGGAGGAAACCGGAGCACCCGGAGGAAACTCACACAGATGCGGGGAGAACATGCAGACTCCGCACAGACAGTGACCCCAGCCGGGAATCGAACCGGGGTCCTTGGCACTGGAAGCGACGGAGGTTTCCCACCTGTCCAGTAGGTTAGCTCCACTCCAATGGAGTGGAGGAAGATAGAGAAGAGCTTTGGTGCAATGACGCAGCCCCGTCTGACCCCAATTTGCACACATATTGGGTCTGTGGGGGTTCCGTTTATGAGAATCATGGCTTGCATGTCAACAAAGAACAAAGTAAAGTACAGCACAGGAACAGGCCCTTCGGCCCTCTAAACCTGCGCTAACCATGCTGCCCATCTAAACTAAAATCTTCTACGCTTCCGGGGTCCGTATCCCTCTATTCCCATCCTATGCATGTATTTGTCAAGATGCCCCTTAAATGTCACTATCATCCCTGCTTCCACCACCTCCTCCGGCAGCGAGTTCCAGGCACCCACTACCCCTCTGTGTAAAAAACTTGCCTCGTACATCTCTCTAAACCTTGCCCCACGCACCTTAAACCTATGTCCCCTAGTAATTGACCCCTCTACCCTGGGGAAAAGTCTCTGACTATCCACTCTGTCTATGCCCCTGTAGACCTACACAATGTCATTGTGGAGCAGGCGGAGAGTGGTGATGAATTTCTGTCGGCAGCCGAATTTGAGGAGGATATTCCACAATCCCTCATGGTTGACAGAGTCGAAGGCCTTAAGATATCGAAGAAGGCCTTGTACAGAGGTTAATGCTGCTCCCTACACTTTTCCTGGATTGGTCCCGTGCTGAAGATCATGTCCATTGAGCCTCTTGATGGGTGGAAGCCGCATTGAGACTCAGGGAGCTCTTCAGCCACTGGGAGGCGGGTGAGGAGGATACACACGATGGCCTTTCCTTTGGCGGAGAGTTGGGAAATCCCTCTGTAATTTTCTTGGAAATGGTCGAGAATTAAGATGTTGAGACCTCCCAGCATGCTCTCTTCCTTCCAGACAAGGGTGTAGAGGTTGTGGATTCTTGTCAAGAGTGCCTGTCCACTGCATTTTAGTAATTCTGCGGGGGTTCCACCTGCGCCAGAGGCCTTGTTGTTCTTCAGCTGTTGGGTAGCTTCAATCCCATGGCCCACAGTGGGGTGGGCGACTGGGTATTCAGAGCCTTGGTTCACAGAAGCAGTGCACATTGTGGTTGTCGATGAGTTGCTGAGTCTCCTGCGCTCTTTCCACCCACCATCTGTTCTTTGGGGCTGGTTTAGCTCAGTGGGTTAAACAGCTGGCTTGTAATGCAGAACAAGGCCAGCAGTGCGGGTTCAATTCCTGTACCGGCCTCCCCGAACAGGCGCCGGAATGTGGCGACTAGGGGCTTTTCACAGTAACTTCATTGAAGCCTACTCGTGACAATAAGTGGTTATTATTATTATTTAGGTTGCGAGTTCTTTGTTGCTCCTTGACCTTCTATTGCCTGCAGGCTTGTGCCCTCTCCCTTGAATTTGGTGGAGCTCCCAGTTCAGGAACACCTCCCTTTTGTGATCCTGGATCTCCAGATAGATCTCATCAGACCAGTTTCCTGGTTGAGGGCCCGAGCGTCTCCTTGCAGGTGCTGACGAAGGCGGACCAGACGCTCTGGGCTTTCTGCGGCTCTGGCTGGTTGGTTGTCACCAGGTTAGCTGTGAGGCACCGACTGAGTAGCTCGTTCTGCTCGGCGTCTTTGAGTCCAACATCACTGAATCTCCTGCTGCAGGTTTTCTGCCTCTGCCGTTTGGGGCCAGGGTGATAGAGATGGTCAAGCGGATTAGTGGTTGGTCAGTCCAGCAGCCATCGGCTCCGGGGGGGGGGGGGGGGGGAGTGAACATCTTTGGGGTCCCTTGCCCGGATGATGATATAGTCTATCCTATACCAGTGCTTGGAGCAGGGGTGTTGCCATGAGGTCATCTACTGGTTCCTCTGGCGGAACAGAGCTTTTGCGATGACCAGGTTATGTTCTAAACATTTTGTCAGGAGGAGGACTCCATTGGCACTTTTCCCCCCCACAATTTCCCTGGCTAACACGCCTTTCCAAAGTTTGCGTTCCTCCCGACTCTAGCATTGAGGTCGCCGAGGAGAATCAGCTGGTCTCCCTTTGCAATGCAGGACAGCGATTGGTTGAGGCTGGAGTAGAATATCTCTTTGTCCTCTTTCGTTGCATCTTGGGTTGGGGCGCAGGCAGTGGCTGCTGTGAGCCGCAGGGTCATTAGGCTTTTGTTCACTCTGCAGTGGGGTGGGGGTCGTTGAGACGTCGGACCAATATGCTGAAGCCGACCCGTAGAGACGCCGTTCTTCTTCTGGTTTGCTTTTCCAGAAAGTGGTTTAGTTGTCACCTTGTCCTTTCAGCTGGCTGTCTCCTGCCAGTCGTGTCTCGCTCGGAGCGGCGATCTTGATGCTCGAGTTCCTGGGTTATGATGATGATGGAGCGATGTTCAGATCTGCTGCTGTTGGTGTTGTCCATAAAAGGTCCTGACGTCCCAAGTCAAAGTTCAATTGGTGTGATTGGGGTGGAAAATGCCTGAGCGTGGAGCGGTCATTGCACATTAACCAGCACAACAGTCCCAGCGGAGAGAGATCTTGGCCCAGTGGCAGGGAATGCAAGACAATTGGAGAACGGACTTGACGGGGACTAACACACACTCATCATCCTCCGTCACTTTTAAAGGGTGATGTCAGTTTCCCTCTCTCTTATGCCTTGCAGTCTCGACCCTGCATGCACTGCTCCTCTAACCCCGCTTCTATTCCCCTCGCCCCCCCCCCCCCCTGCTGCTATTCCCCCCCCCCCCTGCTGGTGTTCCCCTCGCCCCCCCCCCCCCTGCTGCTATTCCCCTCGCCCCCCCCTGCTGCTGTTCCCCTCGCCCCCCCCCCTGCTGGTGTTCCCCTCGCCCCCCCCCCCGCTGCTATTCCCCTCGCCCCCCCCCCTGCTGCTATTCCCCCCCCCCCCCCCCCGCTGCTATCCCCCCCCCCCCTGCTGCTATTCCCCTTGCCCCCCCCCTGCTGCTGTTCCCCTCGCCCCCCCCTGCTGGTGTTCCCCTCCCCCCCCCCCCTGCTGCTATTCCCCCCCCCCTGCTGGTGTTCCCCTCGCCCCCCCCCCTGCTGCTATTCCCCTCCCCCCCCCCTGCTGCTATTCCCCCCCCCTGCTGCTATTCCCCTCGCCCCCCCCCCTGCTGCTATTCCCCTCGCCCCCCCCCTGCTGCTATTCCCCCCCCCCCTGCTGCTATTCCCCCCGCCCCCCCCTGCTGCTATTCCCCCCGCCCCCCCCTGCTGCTATTCCCCTCGCCCCCCCCTGCTGCTATTCCCCTCGCCCCCCCTGCTGCTATTCCCCTCGCCCCCCCCCCGCTGCTATTCCCCCCCCCCCCCTGCTGGTGTTCCCCTCGCCCCCCCCCCCCCCGCTGCTATTTCCCCCCCCCCTGCTGCTATTCCCCCCTCCCCCCGCTGCTATTCCCCTCCCCCCCCCCCCTGCTGCTATTCCCCTCGCCCCCCCCCCTGCTGGTGTTCCCCTCCCCCCCCCCCCCCTGCTGCTATTCCCCTCGCCCCCCCCCCCTGCTGCTATTCCCCTCGCCCCCCCCCCCCCGCTGGTGTTCCCCTCGCCCCCCCCCTGCTGCTATTCCCCTCGCCCCCCCCCCCCCTGCTGCTATTCCCCCTCGCCCCCCCCCCCCTGCTGGTGTTCCCCTCGCCCCCCCCCTGCTGCTATTCCCCTCCCCCCCCCCTGCTGCTATTCCCCTCGCCCCCCCCCCGCTGCTACCTCTCGCCCCCCCCTGCTGCTATTCCCCTCGCCCCCCCCCCCTGCTGGTGGTCCCCTCGCCCCCCCCCCTGCTGGTGTTCCCCTCGCCCCCCCCCTGCTGCTACTCTCACGCCCCCCCCCTGCTGCTATTCCCTCGCCCCCCCCCCTGCTGCTATTCCCCTCCGCCCCCCCCCTGCTGCTATTCCCCTCGCCCCCCCCCCTGCTGGTGTTCCCCTCGCCCCCCCCCCCCTGCTGGTGTTCCCCCTCGCCCCCCCCCTGCTGCTACTCTCGCCCCCCCCCCTGCTGCTATTCCCCTCGCCCCCCCCCCGCTGCTATTCCCCTCGCCCCCCCCTGCTGCTATTCCCCTCGCCCCCCCCCTGCTGCTACTCTCGCCCCCCCCCCTGCTGCTATTCCCCTCCCCCCCCTGCTGCTATTCCCCTCGCCCCCCCCCCTGCTGCTATTCCCCTCGCCCCCCCCCTGCTGCTATTCCCCTCGCCCCCCCCCCCGCTGCTATTCCCCTCCCCCCCCCCTGCTGCGATTCCCCTCGCCCCCCCCCCGCTGCTATTCCCCTCCCCCCCCCCCCTGCTATTCCCCCCCCCCCCCCCCTGCTGCTATTCCCCCGCCCCCCCCCTGCTGCTATTACCCCCTCGCCCCCACCCCCCTGCTGCTATTCCCTCGCCCCCCCCCTGCTGCTATTCCCCTCCCCCCCCCCCTGCTGCTATTCCCCTCCCCCCCCCTGCTGCTATTCCCCCCCCCCCTGCTGCTATTCCCCTCGCCCCCCCCCCCTGCTGCTATTCCCCTCGCCCCCCCCCCCGCTGCTATTCCCCTCGCCCCCCCCTGGCTGCTATTCCCCTCCCCCCCCCCTGCTGCTGTTCCCCTCGCCCCCCCCCCCTGCTGCTATTCCCCCCGCCCCCCCCCTGCTGCTATTCCCCTCGCCCCCCCCCTGCTGCTATTCCCCTCCCCCCCCCCCTGCTGCTATTCCCCTCGCCCCCCCCCTGCTGCTATTCCCCCCCCCCCGCTGGTGTTTACCCCTCGCCCCCCCCCTGCTGCTAGTCCCCTCGCCCCCCCCCTGCTGCTATTCCCTCGCCCCCCCCCGCTGCTATTTCCCCCCCCCCTGCTGCTATTCCCCCCCCTGCTGCTATTCCCCTCCCCCCCCCCTGCTGCTATTCCCTCGCCCCCCCTGCTGCTATTCCCCTCGCCCCCCCCCCTGCTGCTATTCCCCTCGCCCCCCCCCTGCTGCTATTCCCCTCCCCCCCCTGCTGCTATTCCCCTCGCCCCCCCCTGCTGCTATTCCCCCCCCTGCTGCTATTCCCCTCGCCCCCCCCCCCTGCTGCTATTCCCCCCCCTGCTGCTATTCCCCCCCCCTGCTGCTATTCCCCTCAGCCCCCCCCGGCTGCTATTCCCCTCGCCCCCCCCCGCTGCTATTACCCCTCCGCCCCCCCTGCTGCTATTTTCCCCCCCCCCCCCTGCTGCTATTCCCCTCGCCCCCCCCTGCTGCTATTCCCCTCGCCCCCCCCCCTGCTGCTATTCCCCTCGCCCCCCCGCTGCTATTCCCCTCCCCCCCCCTGCTGCTATTCCCCCCCCCTGCTGCTATTCCCCTCGCCCCCCCCCTGCTGCTATTCCCCTCGCCCCCCCCTGCTGCTATTCCCCTCGCCCCCCTCTGCTGCTATTCCCCTCGCCCCCCCCCTGCTGCTATTTTCCTCGCCCCCCCCCCTGCTGCTATTCCCCTCGCCCCCCCCCTGCTGCTATTCCCCTCGCCCCCCCCCTCTGCTATTCCCCTCGCCCCCCCCCTGCTGCTATTTCCCTCGCCCCCCCCCCTGCTGCTATTCCCTCGCCACCCCCCCCCCCCCCGCTGCTATTCCCCTCGCCCCCCCCCTGCTGGTGTTCCCCTCGCCCCCCCCCCCCCCGCTGCTATTCCCCTCGCCCCCCCCCCTGCTGGTGTTCCCCTCGCCACCCCCTGCTGCTACTCTCGCCCCCTCTGCTGCTCCACCGCTGCTCCCCTCGGCTGCACAAGACGGGTGTATAGTGCAAACACAAGACTGAGGTAGAACTGCACCATCGGTGGTACAGTACCAAGGAAGTGCCCCAAGGGCCTGCACCACGGCAACGCCCCACTGCTGACAGGCCAGGAATAAAGCTCTGGTCTTTTGGATGTGATGTTACGGCAGGGCCCATCTGCTCACTGAGCTGGTGTTAAATGGTTGGTGAAATGTACGGAGGCCTCAGTTTCCCTGACCCACACTGCAATTGAACTGATCAGTTAATTCACTGCTGCTGTGGGGTCTTGCTGTGCACAGATTTTTAAAACTGAGAGTTCTTCAACTCATCTGGCCATCCTGTCCACGACATTCCCTCGGGATGTTCCATTTGGAAAAAAAATAGCTGAATTCCTTCCAGAAATGGATTCCGGTTTTCCTGCTTCACCACCCAGGTCAGTAATCTGTTTTACAAACTACTCTTAATTTTTTTTTTAAACCTGCCTTCACCATTTCCTGTTTTTCTTTTGCTATCCTATATAAACAGCACAGTGACTACACTCCTAAAGAAATGAACAGACTTGATGGGCTGAATGGCCTCTTTCTGCACTGTAAATTCTATGATTCAATGAATTGAAGTCCTTTGGGATGCACCAGGTCCAAGCTTTGAGATGCTCCAGGGAAACATTTCCGTTTTCTCATTTGCACGCTCAGTCAAGGTGCAGGGTTTAATTGCTGCTTGGGAGATTCAGTCCAGGAATTTGGCTGAATGATTCACGGTGAGACTCACCGGAAAAATGAGGACCAGCAGCTAGACATGTTTCTATTTAGCTGGAACAAAAGCAGGCAAGTAGAAATGTCTCACTCTTATTAATTACTCATTCATTCCCGGACGTGTAGGTAGCTATCAAAGGCCAGGTACAGACAGCTTCCAATAGCTTCCAGTACCTTTATCTGGAACTGTTCCAGTGAACATGTCTGTCATGCAGCACTCCCAGCACGGGAAAAGAGCAACACCGACACACTCGAGATGACCTGGGCATTGTTTGCAGTCGTGTTTGACAGGACAACTCAGCTATTATTTCAGCCACAACTTCCTTTGTTCTTTGGTGACCCAAGTCACAAACCAGGTTAGCTGTAAACAAACTGTAAAGACTATTTAATATGCCTCACTTGCCTCTTCCTCTCTGGCAGCTGATCATGTTGGCTAACATCCAGAAGCAGAACTGAGGAAGGCATCCATTGTGACAGATCTGCTTTCCAGATGGCAAGTGGCCGCTGGCACTCCCAACACCTCAGATATAAGCCACTGTACCCAAAGCAAATGTCTTTGAACGGCGTGGTAAGGCATTGTATAAATGCCATTCATTGCATTAAGCATCCTGCCTGCCGATGTACTCTTACTAAATTAGCAAACTAAATTATAAATGACTTGGTCATTTTGCAGACTTTTGCAAGTTGAAAGTGGGTGCCTGATCAGTCCCACTGCCTGTATCTAGACAATTCCAGCATTCCCTGTGTGTCCTGGTAGGATTCACCCATGTGATTACTCTCTCTCCAGCAGGTAAGATGTCTGCCTATGAACTGGAAACCTAGTTTTTATGCCTAGGAGTTTAGACGTGAAGTATTTAAAATGATAAAGGAATAATAATATAATCTTTATTATTGTCACAAGTAGGCTTGCATTAACACTGCAATGAAGTTACTGTGAAAATTCCCTAGTCGCCACATTCCAGCGCTTGTTCGGGTCACAGAGGGAGAATTCAGAATGTCCAAATTACCTAACAGCATGTCTTTCGGGACTTGTGGGAGGAAACCGGAGCACCCGGAGGAAACCCACGCAGACACGGGGAGAACATGCAGATTCTGCGCAGACAGTGACCCAAGCCGGGAATTGAACCTGGGACCCTGACGCTGTGAAGCCACATTGGTAACCACTGTGCTACCCTGCCGCCCATAAAATTAATTCGCCGCTTGGTGGGATTGCACGTCATCCGTGGGTGGGATCGAACCACCAATCTTTCAGTTAACAGCAGAACGCGATAACCGGTTGCACCACAGACATAGAGATCAGAATAGCAACACATTTCTTCCCTTAATCTGAAAAGGAAAATCGAGCAATAGGGGCAACTAACCAATGCTGTCCGCAATGCAATGCAGCCAGATAGAGAGAAACAGTTCCCTCCAGTTAGGGAATCCAGAACGAGGGGGTACAATTGTAAAAAGTGAGTGAAATCGAGAAGCAATTTTTCACCCCAAAAAGGTAGCAGGAATCTGCAACTTTCTACCTCGCAGAAGGGCAGTGGATGCTCCAGAGTTTTTGTTACGCTCAGATAACAAGAGAAATGAAGCAAAGGAAGGCAAATGGTGTGGAGTTCCAGACCAGCCATGATTTAGCTGCTTGCTGCTCGGGAGATTGACAAAGCTGTTTGAAAATGTCTTTGTGCAGAAACCACAATGCCATTAGCAAGTATGAAGAACATTATGTGGGTCACAGCACCGCCTGCACTTGAATTACTTTGCGAAAACTAGCCGAATACAAAAATTTTAAATCTGACCACAGTCATACGTCTAAAAGTACAAAACCAGTAAACTCTGTCATAGTGAGTACATTACACTATAACAGACAATAAATTAACTTCACTGGCTCTAAACATTAATTCCTTATAATCAGCATTAAGATACTTTACAGACAGCTACCACCGAGATTGCCAGTAATATTCTTATCATGATTACATATAATGCTCTTAAACTGAGCCATGCTATTCAATATACTGTTGATATTTCAGTTAAGCCTTTGCTGAATGTTTGATCTGTATCGTTAGCAAACCGCAGCCAGGGCAGGCTATTTAGAGTCGGTCCCATGCGAGACAGACAATGAGCAGCAAGACGACAGCACTGGCCCCCGTCCATTGTGATCTCATTGCTCCGGCCAAGGGTTTACCTCGAACTTGCCTGTACTTCACCATGTCTTCACTGTCCCCATCTTCTTCTTCTGTCTGGCGGTGACCACTCTTCTGCCTGTGTGGTGGGGTGTACGGCTAGGAGGTGAAGTACATATCCTGCCAGCTCAGTCGTCACTCTGTTACAATGTCTCGCAGGTGTCGGAGCACTGGTCCCCTGTAGCACTTCTTGCCGATGCAATATCTCCATTTGATGCTCAGCATCTTAACATCGGCAACTAACGTGATGCCTTTACTGTTCTCTCTGGCATAGATTGCAGCTGGTACTCTGGCCATGTTGATGGTGTTGGAGGCCCAGATCGTGTGGGGCCATGGGAAGACTGTCGCTGCTTTGCTGATTCTGGAGCGGACGTTAATCTGTACATGTAGGGGACGTGGTCGACGACCTTGATAACTTGTTGCCCAATGGTGGTGAGAGAGGCCTTGTTGCCGTCCAGCCATCACGGCCTTGGTCTTCTCACAGCTTATGTGTAGAATAACGTCGGTGTCGCTACTCTCACGACTGGTCGTCATGTCCCAGAATGTGCACAATTCTTCAGCCACAAAGGTGATGTCACCTGCAACGTCCAGCTGAAAAAAAATGTAATGAAAATCGCTTATTGTCACAAGTAGGATTCAAATGAAGTTACTGTGAAAAGCCCCTAGTCGTCACATTCTGGCGCCTGTTCGGGGAGGCTGGTACAGGAATTGAACTGTGCTGCTGGCCTGTCTTGGTCTGCTTTCAAAGCCAGCTATTTAGCCCTGTGCTAAACCAGCTCCGTTGACCGGTGGCGTTGCCACAGAATGCCAGAGTCGGCAGCCACCATCACCTTCCTCATGGCAAAATCAATAAGCATGAGGAGAGAATGCAGCCTGGTCATATTCCTGTGTTTGCGTGAAGGGGGAGCATGGTGTCCTGCTGGGCTTGACACCACAGCTGGTTTCGTGATAAGAGTGGTGTTAATACACCACTTTGCCTGGGATGCTGTACTTTTTGCAATGTACCAGAGTTTCTCTGATGATAGACTCTGTCATAAGCCTTCTTGAAATGAACAAAGTTGATGACAAGTGGCCGTTGATTGTCTGCTCTCTGCTCCATGATGTTCCTGAGCAGAATAAAAATCTGCTCGCTGCACGGACCGCCACTCCGGAAACATGCCTGTTCTTCATGAAGAGTACCGTCGATTTCTGCTTCCAGTCTGAGAAGCACCGTGCTGAAGACCTTGTCAAGTATAGAAGTTCCCCTTCTGTAGCAGCTTGACGATTATCCCTCGACTCCAGACATTTGGGATGTCCTCTGCAGCCCAGATCTGGTTGACCGGTCTGTGAGCGGTGCCATGTTTCAACAGCTCTGCTGGCATCACCTCGAGCACAGGTCCTTCAGGGCAGGGGAGGGACACGACAAACATCTCAACATCTCAGGTCTAAGAAAGTGAAAAATTGCCTTCGATATCTGCCCACAATCACAATTGAGCAACCATTTGCTGGACGTTTTTTTAAAAATGTATTTACTGGATGTGGGCATCACTGGTTAGGCCAGCGTTTATTGCCCTTCCCTAGTTGCCCATCAGAAGGTGGTGGTGAGTTGTCTGCTTGAACTGCTGCAGTCCTCGAGGTGTAGATACAACCACAGTGCTGTTAGGGAGGGAGTTCCAGGATATATTTCCCAGTCAGGATGGTGAGTGACTTGGAGGTGAACCTCCAGGTGGTGGGGTTCTTGTCTGTTGCTCTTGTCCTCCTCGATGGCAGTGGTTGTGAGTTTGGAAGGTACTGCCTGAGGAACCTTGGCGAATTACTGCAAGTGTAAATGCATGAACGTCTGGTGAAATAGGACTGGGCCAACAGCCACTGGATTCCTAGAGATTGGTCATTTGGGTGAGGTACGGTGGAGGAGTTGACACAAACGGAACTAAACACCAACTTGAGTGTGTGCCTTTGGGATTGGAGAACGAAAATTGGCAAAACAAATTACTTTGAATGAACAACGGTGAATACATGATGTAGCCAGCAGATTACGCTGAATACCTTCACCAGGTATTCAGGCAGGTAAGTAAAATCCCGAGGAGCGAGTCTGTACATGAATACACAGTCTCTCTGCACAACAGAATTGTCTCCAAAATGGAGCAAACTGCTTTTTCGTCAGAATAGCTAATTTATATTGGCACTGTCATTTCAAGTCAAAGTTCAAGTAGGGGAAGGAAGCAAGTGCAAGCGCTGCCATCCTGAATTCAGAAACACTTCAAAAAAATCAAACGTGGAAAATTCACATCTGCATAGCTCAAACAACAGAACTACAATCTCTGAAACCTCCACATACTGTGAGGAATAACCCGAACTCTCAGGACACCAACCACAAGCTCCTCACGCATTTAACTTTCCTTGATCTAAAGCATTAACATCTATTTGTGACTAAGTAAGTAGAATAGGCACATGGTTTACAATGAGTTCAGTATTTTAAAAGCAGGATTGGGCCAGTTACAACCCTGTCGATCAAACATTTTAATATGTCCCACTTGAAGATCAAGTGCTCAAATATACCTTGCACTTTTCTGATGGGCTCCAATCGCAAGGGGGGGGAACATGTTTTTAAAATTAATTGGAGATTGAGAAAAGCAAGTCAGCACTTCAGGCCAATAGCCGAATCAGAACCTTGGACATTAACCATCTATTTGTTCCTTCTCAGAGAAATCTGCTAAATGTTTCCAGCACCCGTGGAAAGAGAAACATAACGTAATCTAAAAGTGATAAGCGAACCACTAACTAGCAAAGCAGGAATGATGCCGAGGATCTGACAATTGTTTAAATAAGGGGGGGGGGGGGGAAGAGAGAGATTTCTTTAAAACAGAAAGGGCTCAGTCTGTATGGATTCTGTTGAGATGCAGCAACTCAGATTTTTAAATCATTCAGTTAGACATTTAAACCAGGGAATGATTAAATGGACCTTTATTTTTGTAGATATTATTTGATTTTGTAATGAAAATTAAACCAACGTGAGTGACTGTTTCCATCATGCTTCTCCTATTACAAAACTAGCTGGCATGGTCACAAACACTTAGCACCCGAGACATGTTTTCAATTTTCACTCACTGAGGTTTCCATTGGAATTGTGAACTGCGACCCACCATCACAGTTCATTCTTTAAATAATTGTTTCAAAAGAGTAAATGAGGAGAAAAGGTTTCCTCATAACCACACAAAAATAGGCCCTTCAGCCCCTCAAGCCTGCTGAGCCATTTGTAGGATCACAAATGACCCCATAGCTGTTGGTCAACAATCTACACAACCCAGCCTGGAATATATTCAATGACGGCCTCTGCTGCCATAACTAGCAGACGTTGAAGGTAAATAGAAGAGCCAGGGTCAGCAGGAGGAAACTTCTGCTTTGTGACAGAGCCAGTTGCTGGGATGTGGAATGTGCTGCCTGAAATGGCGGAGGAGGCAGATTGGACAGCAACTTTCAGAAGAGGGAAAGTCTGCGGGGCGGGGGGGGCGGGGGCGGGGGGGGGGGGGCTCGCTGGAGAGCTGGGACAGACACGATGGGCTGAATGGCCTCAGTCTAGCTTATGGTCCATCGAGTCAAGGAGGGGGGGGGGACCTGGGAAGCCTGAGTGAGGGGGGGGGACTGGGGAGCCTGATTGAGGGGGGGACTGGAGCCTGATTGGGGGGGGGGGACTGGGAGCCTGATTGGGGGGGGGGACTGGGAGCCTGATTGGGGGGGGGTGACTGGGAGCCTGATTGGGGGGGGGGGGGGGGGACTGGGAGCCTGATGGGGGGGGGGGGTGAC